>NC_089838.1:5582006-5779506 GCF_035609145.1 Eleutherodactylus coqui
GCTTATGATGTCATTCGCTCGTTTAAATGATGAATCGGCTCAACTGAAACAGCCGTAAGGCCGACCATGGTGATAATCCCACCGATCCGGGATCTATCTGCTGTCCCTATAGTCTGTACAACCTTTATAAGAACGGAGAAGCCTGCGGTACCTTATATCTGCAGTCCCTAATATCTGCTCCACAGTCACCTTAGTAAATATCTGCAGTCCCTAATATCTGCTCCACAGTCACCTTAGTAAATATCTGCAGTCCCTAATATCTGCTCCACAGTCACCTTAGTAAATATCTGCAGTCCCTAATATCTGCTCCATAGTCACCTTAGTAAATATCTGCAGTCCCTAATATCTGCTCCATAGTCACCTTAGTAAATATCTGCAGTCCCTAATATTTGCTCCATAGTCACCTTAGTAAATATCTGCAGTCCCTAATATCTGCTCCACAGTCACCTTAGTAAATATCTGCAGTCCCTAATATCTGCTCCACAGTCACCATAGTAAATATCTGCAGTCCCTAATATCTGCTCCAGTCACCTTAGTAAATATCTGCAGTCCCTAATATCTGCTCCACAGTCACCTTAGTAAATATCTGCAGTCCCTAATATTTGCTCCATAGTCACCTTAGTAAATATCTGCAGTCCCTAATATCTGCAGTCCCTAATATCTGCAGTCCCTAATATCTGCTCCATAGTCACCTTAGTAAATATCTGCAGTCCCTAATATCTGCAGTCCCTAATATCTGCAGTCCCTAATATCTGCTCCATAGTCACCTTAGTAAATATCTGCAGTCCCTAATATCTGCAGTCCCTAATATCTGCAGTCCCTAATATCTGCTCCATAGTCGTCGTCTGCTCAGTTGTTTTAGGTTAGTGGCCTTTTAAGTGTCTATTACAGGAAACTATAAAAACAAGGCATGTAACCGCGTTGTGCAGCCGATGCTCGGCACAGATCACACAATGTACCATTTTATAGGAAACCTTGGGAGTCCGTATACCACACAATAACAGGAGGCGCGGAGCGCGAGGGAGGAAAATAGTCATTTTTAGGAAGCCTTCTCCAACAATAACAAAATAAATAGACAAAATAATTAGAGGGAAGGAAAATGTTCAGCTGTATTTTTAGATCTTTGTTTTTCCAATATGTATATCAAATTTATGTAGCAGCTCCAAGCAAACCAGAAATTAAAGAGAAGGCCGCGCTCTTACCCCACCCCCTCTCTATATTACCCCACATCCCTCCATATTACCCCACCACCCATCTATATTACCCCACAACCCCTCCGTATTACTCCACCCCGTCCATATTACCCCACACCCCTCTATATTACCCCACCCCGTCCATATTACCCCACCCCCCTCTATATTACCCCACACCCCCTCCATATTACCCCACCACCCTCCATATTACCCCACCCCCCTTCATATTACCCCACCAGCCCCTCCATATTGCCCCACCACGCCTCCATATTACCCCTCCATATTGCCTCATCTGTCCCAACTAAAACCTTCATTAGGACAACCGACATCGGATACAGATAAAAAGAATTTCCCCAATATCTAAGTTCCCGTAAATGTTAGTCCTTGCCTCATCTTCAGCTCTTCTTGTGGAATGCTGGGTGACAACCCATGGGGTCGCCATTACAGCTCCGACGGACTATTTACCCTGCATAGCCTAAAATGGCAGATTTGACAACTTGTGCAATTATGCTTCCATTTGCAGTGATATCCGGTTTAGATCCATAGCATACACTGAATGGCCTCTTTATTAGAGACCCCCATCCAGTAGCACGTTGGACCTTTTTTGGCCTTCACAACCGCAGCAGTTTCACATGGTGTAGATTCCCTTAAGATGCTGAAATAGTTCTGCAGGAATATCGGCCCCTGCGGACAGGAAGCTTCTTGTAGTGGCTGCAGATTAGATGGAGGTGCTGACATGTTCTGACCCGCAGACAGGAAGGGGTCAGCGATTCATGCTGCTTGCACCAAAGTTGTACTTGTGGACACATTAATTGGAGCACTAGCGTTGTATTGGGCCGTCATTTTATTTGACTGTGCTACACCTATTCGTCAGAACAATTCTTGACATCCCCTTCTGACCCCTTTGAGATATTTCGGTCCGCATGATCCCCTTTCGCTGAATGTTCCTCGATCACACCATTCTTTGTATACTCTCCACACTGTGTGAGAAAACCCCACAAGGTTGGCAATGAAATCTCCGCTCCAACTAATTAGCACCAATGACCGGGGCTCGTTGGAAGCTCTTCAGATCGTGGAGCCATGAATGTATGATCCACAATCATACCTTGGAACTTCCCCTTTACACATAGCACAGCTGACCTTTTATATGGTAGAGCAGTGTTTTTACCCCAGTGCCCCATAGCCTTCACCAATGGTAATTTATGCAGGGATGTTCCTCCAAGTTCGGGTTTAGAGATCCCGTGTGACACTTCCAAACTTCGTACATTAATCGGATGGGGCAGAAGACTGTGTGGCGGGCGCTTACATTTTATGTAAATGGTAAAAGCTTGACTGGCATGTTAGGCAGCACTTGCCAAAGGTGCCACCTGTACCACTTTGAGTTAGAATGGACCTGCTTGTCTAAAAGTCTATGGAAAGTCCTGGAATATTCCACAAAGGCGCGATGTCAAGGAAGGGCCAATCGGCAAATGAACAAGCATTTTCTCATTCGTTGCCTGATTTCAAATGGGACGATGATGGGGCAAACCACCATTCAGCCCAAACAAGGGCCTTTAGGCACAAATGGCCGACTTTAAAGTAATCCATCTACTCTTCTTCTTGGATGATGCGGACATCCCATAATCTCTGAAACCATTTGCCCTTGGCTATAACATTTTTTAATTTTTCCCTTTGACCCCATTCCATCACCCTCCTGCCCCAGATAACCATTGTATCGATGACCCATCTACTGGTTGTACAGAGCCTTCTGGGACTTATCGGTCCGTGCGCAGTTATGGGTGAGTCAGTGGAGCTGTCAAGTCGCTGAGCGTTTAATGAGCCGAGAACGCAGACGACGCTTCCATTTTTATAAACATTTAATCCTCCACCAGAGTACGGCACCTTCTAGCAGCGGCCCATGCTCAACCCGGGCGGCATTGTTTCAACACGTCGCTGTTTGTTCGCAAGCGGGAGACAAAAATGGATAACATGTTAATTATACATTATTGCTTTTTTGCCCCTCGGGCCGCGGATTTTTTATTATATATATATTTTTTTTTTAACCGAATGATGATGGAAATTAATTTGAGTGCTTTCTCTCTTAGGGACTTTTTCCCCCATTCACATTTTAAGGGTCAAATTCCCAAATTGACTTTGAATACCCTTATTTTTCACTGTAGCTCGATACCAGTTAAAGGGGCTGTCCGGCTACTGCGCAACATTCCCCCAAGAGCTGTAACTGCGTTAGAAGAGCACAAACAGCTGTACTTACCCCTCATCTGTCGCCGCAGACACGCCATGAGCCCAGTGTTGGTGACAAATGTAACTAGAAGTCAGGTCAACGCCCATTCTCCTGACATCAGTGCTCACATCCTGGGTGCCAGCCTCTGATAGGCTGCAGTGATCACCTGGTTTCCAGTGACATCATCTGCCACATCCAATACTGAATCTCGGCGGCACAGGAGGGGTAAGTGCATCACTTTTAACATTTTAATGCAGGCACAGCTGTCGGGGAAAACTCTTATCCAGTAAGTGGACCACACCCTCAGGTTCTACCGCCACAGCTATAAAATGTTCTATTGGGGCCTGACCTTGAAAATGCAAGCCAAAATTGAGTTGAAGGGGGTATACCAGAATGGATTTTCATTGCCTATCCATAGAACAGGTGGAAAAAAAAAAGTCTGATTGGGGATTTCACTATGGAGACCCCCACAGAGAATGGGGGGTTCTGCGTCCCGCTTTCCTCCTCCTCCCGCAGTGAGGAGGCGTAGATGCCCGCCGCTGCTGTATTCATCTTCAGTGGCACTGAAGGAGATAGCGGAGCGCTCGTACTCTGTAGCAGTTTCTGTTGGCCCCATTGAAATGAATAGAGCAGTGCCGCATATACGTGACTGTCACTCCATTCAATCTCCATGTTATTGCATGGGGTGCAGCGAGCCCGTAATCGCAAGGGGAGGCGAACAAAAAACCTCCATTCTTGGAATCGGTCGGCGTCTCAGCGGTTCAACCACCCCTGCCCCCTTCCTCAGCGATCACCTTCGGACCTTTACTAGGGGTAGGTGATGAGTCTGCTGGTCCACTGGGGTTCTTCCGTGCGTCACTCCACTGCGTTGTGAACAAGACTTTGCATATAAGCTGAAGGGCGTCCTCTGTGTTCTGCCTTTATTCAGTGCTTGTTACAAAGATTCAAATCCATAACGATTTCTTCATAAAGTCCGCCTCCCGAATTTCATTTTCCTGTATCCTCAGTAATCACCAGGATCCCATCTGACAAATAGAGATACTAATGTTGGGAGGTTTGGGTTTTCTCCATCCATTTAGTTGACCATTTCAGGGCCCGGACCGGACTCCACATGACAAATACAATGATAGGAGGGAAGGAGTGGGTTATATCGCTGTGATTGGCTGCCAGGGAGGCCTGAGTGAGATCCCTCAAGGAATATGGCCACTTGAGTGGTTATGTGACCGATGATGTTGGCTATCAGACAGCCACCTAATGTTCTGGCAACTGAGTGAAAGTAACCTTCTGTAGAATGAATAGAGGACCGTATAGGAGTTGTACCTGTCATAGGGGTGCAGGAGCGCGGTCAGGGGGCTTCTATTGTACTTTGTTCACCTTTACAGACAAGGTCTTCGATGGAAAGATCTCAAGGTTGATAAATCTCTACAATGGCAGAAGGGATCCTGTCGGAGCACAAGGGATTTACATCTGCATTGCTATATTCCCTAGTGTAGGTATGACCAAACTTATGTGCTGCCTCGTGTGGTGCAGAGTGTTAAGGCAGCAGAAATGAAGTCCTAAGCTCTCGCTCACGACCTGAAGGTTGCAAATTCAATCTCCGTATGGTTATGGTAGCCCGCCCAAGGTTAACTCAGCCTTCCATACTTTCAAGGTTGGTAAATTGAGTACTCAGCTTGGTGTGGGGTAATAAGTAAATTACCTGAAAGCTGCGGAATACGTTGGCGCTATACAAAATGTCCGAAGCATATCTATATAGTCTGTACGTTCTCGTCTGTTTGCCTATTTACTTGGATGATGATTCTTTGTTGTTCCATCATTTGGGGCCAACTAGTTGTATATTCCTTACCTCTTTAAATCCCAGTTCTCAACCAGTGGGCTATTTACGCCATTAGAAACCTTACCGAACACAACGAGAAGAATCAGGAGCTGATCGCTGGTATGCAGCATCAAGGCCTGGCCGACACTTCGCTGTTGGAGAGTATGGGGTTGCATGTGGAGGAACGAGATGGAAGACTACTTCTGAAGTCCGTAAAGAAAAAGTGATGACAAGTGGATTTGTCCATACAGAAAGACTCGTAACCCACAGATCATCATCTTCTTGGTGCAGATCACATTAAGATTGTTTTTCTAGATATTTCATGACTACGGCCTTGCAGGTTGGGTGTCTTGAAAGTTGACCTTAAAAGGGTTGTTGAGGTCTGCAAGTTTTTCCAGTAAAGACGCTACTGTTGTTGTCCACAGGCGGTAAGCGGTATTGCAGCTTGGCCCCATTCAAGTGAATGCAATACCCAACAGTCAAGGGACAAGAGCGGCGCTGTATATAGAAGGAAGCAGCCGTGTCTCTGTAATCTGCTCTAACTCCAGCCCGGATTTGGCAGATCCTGAAGGTTAAACAGTGTTTCCAATGTGAATTCTCACCTGGAAGTTGTGATACCTGAAGCCAAAGAAGAGAAACCACATTCAAGCTTGGCAAAGGCTCGTGTTGTTGACCTGAAATGTTGCGTATGGATCATTAAACGTCTGTTTACCAAAGTTGAGTGCTGCTTGTATTTTTCTTTGATGTCCTACTTGGTGGCTTTGGGTGAAGTCCTATGAGACCTTCACCAATTTACCATCATATCAACTATGGTGTTGTTTCTTCTTATGGCTGAGGCTCCTTTTTTATCTTTTCTGGATTATTTTTGGAATTGCAATGCAACAATCTAATTATGCATCAGGTGACAACAGCGGATCCGCACCATATTTTGTAATACAGTGATACCTTGGGTTAAAAGTGCCTCAGCTTACAAGCTTTTTGGCTTGGGAGCAGGCTCTCTCCCGAGTTTTTGCTCTGATTTAAGAGCAAAAACTTGGGTTACAAGCCTTGCTCTCAATGGAGCTGCTGCTGCCAGTGGCCCCATTTAAAGCAATGGGCTGCCAGCAACCTCTACAGTGATTTTCGGGGAAGGGCTTTAAATATAAGTCCTTCCCTGAAAATCTTCCCGAGCTGTAGTAAAAAATATATACTCACCTGTCCGCTGCGGGGCTCAGGCGTGTCTAGCCATCGCTTGTTCTCCCTGCATTTTTAATCCCCGCCTGCTGAAAAGCTTTAGAGCCGTGCAGGGAGAACAAGCAGCGGCTAGACACGCCCGAGCCCCGGCAGACAGGGGAATATATATATATATTTTTTTTTTACTGCAGCAAGGGATGATTTCAGGGAAGGGCTTATATTTAAAGCCCTTAACCGAAAATCACTGCGGGGATACCAGCGTTCTATTGCTTTCAATGGAGCAACGCCATCCCCATTGAAATCAGTGGGAGAGCTTCGCAATTTCGGAACAGATTAATGGCTTTTTCATTCATTTCGATGGGTAAAATTGATTTGACTTAAGGGCTTTTACCCACTGTCGTTTTTTTTTTAATGCTGCGATATCGCATTTTTTTCAATGAGACTTTCTAATGTTAAAATCGCATTGCGCAGAAATTGCAAAAGCGCAAACTTGGGATTTTAACATTAGAAAGTCCCATTGAAAAAAGCGCAGTGATGTTGCAGTGGTAAAAACCCTAAGAGTATTTTGGATAAGAGTTCCGTCACAGAACGAATTAAACTCTTAACCCAAGGCACCACTGTATGCCGTTGGCACTAGGAGCTCCTCCAAGCCGATTAATGTCCTCTTACCTTACTCTACTCATTGCTAACATAATGATGAAGAGCGGTCTGACACCTCGGACTCTACTTGTCTATGGGAAAGGATAGAAACAGCCGTGAACAAACGAACCTTTCTTCCACTGTGTATGTACTTCTACATAAGCCATATCTATTGGTTCATCGGGGCCTTTATCACAGACACAACGAATTCTGTTCTTTCCGAGTCCATAACTTTGGTCCTTGGTAGTCCGTTATTCTGAATGGACTCCTTTAATATTCGCTTATTGACTCGACTGTTTCACTTATTTTCTAAAGGGGTTTTTTAATTGGCCGAGTAATTACTTTTGAAAGAGCGAATCCAAACCTTAGTCATCCAGTAAACATGGCCACTGACAGGGTGACAAATGGAAAGTCATTAGTTGTTTCATTTCAGCTTACTAAAAAAAGTGATATCAGTGAACCACTAATTAACGATCGTCACCGTGTAAAAGCAAACGAGCGACTGTCTACGAACATTTCAACAAATTTTCTGAGTGACTGTCTGAATGATAGTTGTTCCGTGCAAAGGTACGTTAAGGCTGAGTTCACACTATGTTTTACCCTACGTCTATGGTTTCTGTCATTGGGTTCAATCTGGATCGCCATCCAAGTGGAATCGTAGGCTTGCATTTATCAAATGGAGTCCAGTGGGTCAATGATAGCACAATTGCTGGAAAAACTGAAACTTGGTCAAGTGGACACCTTAGTGGTCTCTCTTGGACCAATGAAAGCCACTGGTTCCATCTGGATGCTTTTTTTTTTCAGCAATCCAGATGTGACCAAGGCCGTGGGGTAAAAGGTGGCGTGAACACACCCTTAGTGTGTTATAGGGGTTTACCTTTGAACTATTGATGACCTATTGCCAGCATAGGTCATCAGTAGTTGACCGTCTGGTGTCCGACAGTCCATTCCCATTAACTTGCATGGAAACTTTCCTTGCACTGCAGTTCCAGGCCACTGCAGTGTGTACAGAGCTGTGTGTTTCTGGCAACCCATCAGCTCTGTACACTATTGCGGTGGCCCAGCAAACAGCTGATCAGTGGCGGTCCTGGGCGACGGCCCACCATCGATCAACTATTAAAGTGACCCTCTGGACCTGGAGAAACAAAGATGCTTTCTCATTGAAATCAACGTGACCTGTGCCTGCAGTTACAAGCACCGGCCACTACGCAGAGGTTGGCAAAGAGACTTCCGCTCCAACTTCTGTATTTGTGGCCCTGACAGCATGCACCCACTCAGCTGATCGGTTGGGGTCTCGAGCGGCAGACCCCGTCTGATCAACTAGTGATTACCTATCCTGAGGACAGATCATCAATAGTATTTTCCACAGAAAACCCCTTTAATGAACTTCCTGAAGAAGAATGATAGCTCTTTTTAATGTCTGTGTTAGGCTGGCTTCACGGCGCCCCCCCAGAGACCCCGATACTTACCTGTGGAGCCGGAGTCCTACGTCCTGCACGACGCTTCGGCGCGCATGTGCAATAGAGCGCATGATGCGCCGTAGCGTCATGTGACGCGCCGGTCGCGTCATATGACACGGCCACAGTGTCACATAACGCGCCGGCTGCGGTAGGCGGGGAAGCGGTTTCACGCTATCTTCCGCTGTGCTACATTACGCTGCATTACGCGGCGGAAATCCGTCCGTGGGAAGGAGCCCTTACAGTATTGATTCCACATTGTAGCAACTCGTATGATGCTTTACTTTTCCCTATACGGGAAGTTGGATGCAAGTGTGGACATTTCTGTTTTAGCTTCCCATGATATGAACGACTCTATAAGATCAACAGATCAGGAAAATTAGGTTCCGATTATAAAAGATGGCTACATTCATGGAGAAAACCCAAATAATGGACACCTCTAATCTCTTACATTGCCTATCGCTAAATACAATAAAAAGATGGGGGTAACAGACAAACATACCAATAGTCGGATCTTACATTTTTTAATGCGCTCGGCCTGCCTGATCTTGTTTTCTCTCATTCTAGTAATGTGATGAGAAGTAACTCCTTAAGGCATCACGGATTTGGTTACTGAGAAAAAAATCACACCGTTTTCAAAGATCTACGAAAATGGGATTAAACGACCACCAATACTGCCCAATGCTTCAGCAGCAGATGAAGAAAATCCAACACAAATTGTCCATGTACCATGTGGCTTGTATGGTGGATCTCTACATTAAAGGGGTATTCCTATCGCAGGCGGGATGTTAATAGCCTTCTGTACGCTGTGCTATGCCATTTCTGTAACTTCCATGGGAGTTAGGAAAACTGGGCAACACAGGCAGGTATTCTGTTTCCATAAGTCGAGAGCTGTAGATACAGTGTAGCTCAACGCGGTTTCTGGAACTCTCATTCACTTCTATGGCAGTCACCGAAACGGCGTAGTGCGGCACACTTGGTTGTTCCCATAACTCCCAACTATTGGATACAACCAGATTGGGGTTGGTCAAGCTTTGTTCTTCAGATAGGGCCCCAGAGGTGGAAGAGACATCTATTAGGTGTTGTGGCATATCTTGCGGAATACCATAGAAATCTGAGATGGGAATATCCATTTAAAAACATGGCGACACATGACTGGTCCACTGTGGGGTTTCCTTGCGTGAATCCACAGCATTTACAGTGGTAGCTAAGTGAATGAGACGTACGTAATTTGTATCCACGCTGAGGAAAATATTGGCATGGAAGACTTGCAAAAACTGATATGTGGTACAAAATCTCAACGAACCTGCCTCAAGTTCCCGTACTTAAAATGAGTAAAATCCACAGCAGAAATTGATTTGTTATTTTTTTTGCCCAAAAAACCCCAAGCCCATAGAAGAAGTTGTCGTTTTGCTTCAAAACCTATCTTGTGGTTCCATCTCAGGTAGATTTGTAAATGATGAGAGTTGTGGTAATTAGATGAACGGTCTTGTCAACTGAGGTTCTAAAACTGGTCCCCCCCTTACCTATAAGAGGCTCTCGGAGGCTCCTTGTGTGTAGTGACCTCTTCTTCCGCTTGTGTAGAGCTTGTTGACCACTAGGTGCCTCTACGATGCAGAGAAGAGATTTCACACCTTACCAGAGTCTGAGAGGGCCGCATTATTGGGATGTGAGAAGCTGGATGATCGTATTGATGAATTGTCCCCCACCGGGTTGTTCTGACCAGACTGTTAGGCGGTGGTGGGACCAGTGGCTGTGTGAGGGCACACAAGGTGACCGGGCTCAGGACCCCCGACAGACCACCAGTAGAGAGAAGTGTCTGACTAGACTGTTAGGGGGTGTTGGGACCAGTGTATTTGTGTGGGCAAACAAGGTGACCGGGCTCAGGACGCCCCCTATAGACCACTAGTAGAGGGAAGCGTCTGACCAGACTGTTAGGAGGTTTTGGGACCAGTGGATGTGTGAGGGCACACAAGGTGACCGGGCTCAGGACACCCCCTACAGACCACCAGTAGAGAGGAGCGTCTGAGACGCCAACTTCCACAGCCTATATGTTTGCATGATCTAGAGGCTCAGTTACAGCAAATGTGGAACGATAGGTTATAATAGGGAACATGTATATCTCCATGCCTGCCTGTATCACATCTTGTATCCAATATAGAGGTGGCCCAACAGGGAACTAGATCCTCTATGTAAGCCAGTATCACATCTTGTACCCAAGCTAGAGGTTGTACAACAGGGTACTAGAGCCTTGATGCTCCCCACCCCCTCCCGTATCACATCTTGTATCCAAGCTAGAGGCAGTACAACAGGTTAGTAGAGCCTCCATGCCCGCTGTATCACATCTTGTATTGAAGCTAGCAGACGTACAACAGGGTACTAGAACCTCCATGCCCGCCCGTATCACATCTTGCATCAAGGGTCGAGGTGGTACAGCGGGGTACTAGAGCCTCCACGCCTTCCCAAATCACATCTTGTATTAAAGCTAGTGCAGGTACAACAGGGTACTATAGCCTACATGCCGGCTCGTATCACATGTTATCTACAAGCTAGAGGCGGTACAACAGGATACTAGAGCCTCCATGCCGCCCGTATCACATCTTGTATCCAAGCTAGAGGCGGTACAACAGGGTACTAGAGCCTCTATGCCCGCCTGTATCACATCTTATCTACAAGCTAGAGGCGGTACAACAGGGTACTAGAGCCTCCATGCCTGTCCATATCACATCTTGTATCCAAGCTAGAGGCGGTACAACAGGGTACTAGAGTCTCCATGCCCGCCCATATCACATCTTGTATCCAAGCTAGAGGCGGTACAACAGGGTACTAGATCCTCCATGCCGCCCGTATCACATCTTGTATCCAAGCTAGAGGCAGTACAACAGGGTACTAGAGCCTCCATGCCGCCCGTATCACATCTTGTATCCAAGCTAGAGGCAGTACAACAGGGTACTAGAGCCTCCATGCCGCCCGTATCACATCTTGTATCCAAGCTACAGGCAGTACAACAGGGTACTAGAGCCTCCATGCCTGCCTGTATCACATCTTGTATCCAAGCTAGAGGCGGTACAACAGGATACTAGAGCCTCCATGCCGCCCGTATCACATCTTGTATCCAAGCTATAGGCAGTACAACAGGGTACTAGAGCCTCCATGCCGCCCGTATCACATCTTGTATCCAAGCTATAGGCAGTACAACAGGGTACTAGAGCCTCCATGCCTGCCTGTATCACATCTTGTATCCAAGCTAGAGGCGGTACAACAGGGTACTAGATCCTCCATGCTGCCTGTATCACATCTTGCATCCAAGCTAGAGGCGGTACAACAGGGTACTAGAGCCTCCATGCCGCCTGTATCACATCTTGCATCCAAGCTAGAGGTGGTACAACGGGGTACTAGAGCCTCCATGCCCGTATCACATCTTGTATCCAAGCTAGAGGTGGTACAACAGGGTACTAGAGCCTCCATGCCCCCCTTATCACATCTTGTATCCAAACTAGAGGCGGTACAACAGGGTACTAGAGCCTCCATGCCTGCCCGTATCACATCTTGTATCCAAGCTAGAGGCGGTACAACAGGGTACTAGAGCCTCCCTTCAAGGGGTCGGTTCTCCACAATAAATGATCCTGTTGCTCTAATATTGTAATCACTTACTTATATCTCTGTTGCAATCACATTGAGAAAGCTTCATTGGATTCCAATAACTTCTAGGCATAACAGAGGAGATCACAGCTCATCCTCCTGGCTGCATACTTTTGGTCTGTAGCTTTTAAAGGTGAATATAGAAGGTAATAGTAATTAAACTGTCCTCACAGCAGGCACAGATGGTATAGCCTCTAGCTAATGCTGGGCTGATACATCATGAGATAGATGTGAAATTGAACCTAAAATCCCTCCCCATCAAGATGGTGCCTGATAAGCATCAGATAGGGGTTTTGCCACAGTGTCCCTTTAAAAATAACTGCAGTATGTCCTATTCTGGTGCTTTTTTACTGAGCAAAATTGGCCATTGAAGTAAATGGGTGAAAAGAAACTCCTTTTTTTTCCAAAATTTTTTGCCCTCTTCAGATTTGCTAGATGCCAAATATCACTATTGATGAAACAGTTTTAGCCTTTGTGAGTCTACTTGTTATTTTAGCAAGATTGCAAATACCTTTTAAAACCATCAAACTTTTTTTTACGGTTCGTCTATCCAATTCAGGGATCAAAATTGGAATCTGTAACTCAGATGGAGGGGCCATTTTTTATAGGATTCCCTGACTTTGTGTGAATTCAGGCTTTAGTTGAAATTTCTTTTGGGAAAGGAGGGTCGGCCGTAACGCCTGGTCCTCTCCCTCCACCCCCCCCCCCCCCCCCATCCCCAGGCCCACGGCTGGTTGCTGAAGTGCTAGTTTCTCACTGTGATTAATTCTACAAGTCCTTTTCATTCTCGTGGCTTTTCCAAAACATTGACAAAACTCATTTCCAGTTCATTAATTCAAGAGACACTGGAGTGCGGAGTCCCTTCCCTCTTCATTTTTGATATTGTTTGTGAACCCAGGCCGTACGGAATGTAACGCTGAATGAGAAGATAGGGGGAGGGACAATGGGGGACGCATTCAACAACTTCTCTGTGTCTTCTTAGATTGAGTTGTTTGGAGGTCTACCCTTCTTGTTCTCTCCGCCTATAAAGGATCTCCAAGTCTTTTTGCTATTTAATGAGTTTGTATAATAATCGTCTTTCCCCGCCTTAAGGAGATGTATGAAGAATGTGGAATCAGTCAACTTTTTCTTCTTTATTTAATTTTTTTTCCCCTGAAAATCTAAATATTGACACAGTTGTCATCGGGGATTTTCTGGATTTGAACAAGAGACGTATTTTGGACTTCAAACCTTCCGATCAAAGGAAGCAATGCAAAACATTTCTGTGCCAATTTTGCTTCGGCCCCTGAATGTCACCGTCTGCGTTTTCTTCTGTAAACTTTGATAAGTTCAAGGTGAGTTTATTGATATTTGTGTTATGCTATAGATGGAGTTTATATTATGGACCCTATAGAAGAAGGGTTGTCAAACTTATTTGTGTCAGAACTGGGGTCTGGGATACTGGAGGTCCCTGAAAAACCCACAACCCCTGTCCCTACCTGAGCTAAGCCCCAGGGTGACAACTGGGCGACGGTCCCTACACTCACTAAGGAAGGGGAACACAGGGACTCACCAACAGACAGACACTGGAACAAACAACACCAAGGCAAGTCCGGCTATCCGGGTCGGCAACGAGAGGGTACGCGGTACAAGAGGGTCAGGCAAAGGCAACGTCAGGTCCAAAAACAGGGAGTCAAAACAGGAGTCAAAACACGAAGTACACAGGTGTAGCAGGAAGACCAAACTAACACTGGCACTGGTAGGCAGGCACAAGCAGATTCAAATACTGTCAGAGCTCCCGCCCCACAGCTGATTGGGGCGGGGAGTCTGACAGGAGCCAGGTACAGCCAGCCATATTGGGGAACCCGCCCCCAGCCCTGCAGGAGGCAGAAAAGGAGAGGCGTGCCATGGTGCTGAGGACGCGGCGCTGGGCGGTCCCCTCCGCATCCCAGAGGAGCCTGGCGGCCAGGGGAGGTAATGAGTGACAGGACCGGCAGTGGGGGCACGGAGGACCCGCAAGCCGCTGGTCCTGACAATTTTCACCGTATAATAGACCGAAATTGCCCATTAAAGTTCGCAGTGAATAGGCGTGATAAATTCATATTCTCTGCATATTTATGCATGAAAGCAGGAGAAATCTACGAGACTTTTTTTTTTTTTGTTTTCGCAGATGAAAACACTGTGAATACATGTACAAAAAAACATCCGCACAAGTGAATGACCCCCTAAATGTAACTACTGCTTAACAGGACTATGGAGCCCTCAGCACTGTGTGGGGTTTCTCCCCTTCCACCCATTAAGCACTTAGTTCCTACCTTGGTGGGGGCTTGGGTGCCAGGTAGGGCTGGCAGAGCTGTGCCGCCACCTGTGAGCTACTGAACAGAACGGTATGGAGGTGCGCCGGAGCTCAGAATCCAAGATGGCACCCGCTCCCTGTGCCGGCTCAACGCCCTCTGCCAAGCGCTGGCTGTGATCTGCAGGACAAGTGAGGAGCCAGACCTTCTGCATACAAACATCTTCAAGGGCCACATAAAATCATCCCGCGCGGCTTGAGTTTGAGACATGTGCCCTAGACATTAGGGGGTTTTGTAATCTGACATTCAGCACTTCTCATTACATTAGTTGGTACCAACTCTGGTTTCCAATCAGTAAACTTTGTCATGTCTCGGAGGAAGTAATTAGTCTATAGGTTTATGTGAGTCCAGAGGTGCAATATTCCATACGTGGCCCTCCAATAAGAGGAAATACAAAAACATCAAGAAGTGCCAATACTTTATTTTTTAAAGAGATTGGGCCACAAATAACATTGATCCCCTACTCCGTGTATGTATGATCACTGGAGGTCCGACGACTGGAACACCCCACAGTCATGAGAATGGGATTATGGAATCTCCCATTTAAATGCAGCAGTGGTCACATATGTGCACTACCACTCCATTCACTGACTATAGGGGACTGACTGAGATACAGAACTCCCATACACCTATCTGGTGGATAGTTTGTCAATCTGTACGGGCCTGAAAGGTGACAACTAGAGTAACTGACTACTCGGACGAAAAAATTCAGGGGGTGCCGGGGGTGAGTGGGGGGTTGCAGAGGGGGAGCGGGGAGTAGCAGTGGGGAACAGGGGGGAGCTCTCTCTCTCTCCCACCCCCACTCCCCTCTGCAACCCTCCGCTCACCCCCGGCACCCCCTGAATCTTTTCGTCCGAGTAGTCAGTTACTCGGAAAAAGCGGTGCTCGAGTGCAAAAACACCCGAACCGAGTACGCTCGCTCATCTCTAGTGACAACCATTTGGTTTTTTTTAAGCCAGAAATGTGCACCAAGCAGTTGTCACTTCCCTTCCCCCACTCCACCTGGCAGTTCATACTAATCATATTCTGAAATCTGAGATCGCACATTCTAGCATTTGTAGCAATCCCAACAGTCTGACACACTGATGGCTAGAATAGACCTTTAACCCTTTCCAATCCACTGTCTGACCTCTGAAGACATTATGATTTAAGGCTGTACAGCTCCGATGTTGGAAGACAGCCGTCGGGGTTCTCTTACTGTATATTGCCAGCCTCTCTGCTGTCGGAGCCTATCCAACATGTCACCTCACGCAGTACTGGCTCTAGCCAGCATCTAGCGCCGTTGTATACTGGCAGAAAAAGAGTAAGCCGACCAGGATACAAATTGGATTGGAAAGGGTTAAAGGAAGTCTCACTTTTTTTGGAGTATCAACTGAGTCCACCGGTAAATGTCTGATGGTACGAGGAACTTATAGTTACCTTTATTGTGTTTCACTGCAGCTTCATTCTTCAGATTTAAGTTATTTGTCCTGCATGCTATATGCGAATTAGTGGTGGAAGTCTGATGGGCGGTCCAACTCTGCCTGTGGTCTAGCTTTCTCTCTGCCCGCGCCCATTCCAAGCTTTGTGATGTTTGCACCGCCCTCTGGAGACATCATGTGTTCCGCTATCACTGTGCTTGCACCGCACTAAGCGAGCAGACGCATGCGCTGTGACTCTTAACCGGCTAGGCTGATGTCTCATGCATGAACCTGCACGCTTAGTACAATGCAAGAGCGGTAATGGTGGAACGCATGACATCTCCAGCGAGTGAAGTTGGAGACCTCAGGGAACTTGAAATGGGTGCAGGTATTAAAGTCTGGTGAGGCAGAGAAGTGGACCACGGGCAGAGGTGGACCGCCCATCAGACCAGGTCCACCGCTAATTTGCATATAATTCATGGCACAAATAACGACCTATATCTGAAGAATGAATCTGGACATTGGACATTGACCACTGTATTGAGTTGATACCCCAAAAAGTATGAGACAGACTTCCTTCAAAGGGAATATCCAAGATTAGAAAAACATGACTTCTTTCCTTCTTTCAAAAAGGCACCATCTGATGTTTATCTTGGGTGTTTGAGTATTCCCAAATCTCGGGAAAAGAAGGATGGTCGGACATGTAAAATCTTAACAAGCCCAATCTTTTTGCTTTCACCCAAGCTTAGCTACCGACTGAGGTGTATTCGCCTCTCCACATAGAGAACACATGCACATTGAGCCAAGCATGCCTATGCATTGGGGTGGGGTTGGGGGATCGGGATGAATAGCCGTTTGCCGAACGAGCATTTGGCCAACAGCTATCGGAAATGTATGGCCAGCTTTTATGTCATCTTCACTGCTAATTAGATTTATGCCATTATGACCGCATGGCTCATTTTTAGACAAAAAGTTCAAAAATCGTTCAACGCGTTTGTCCATCTTTCATACGCAGCAGTAACCAAATGTAGCTTTTTTAAACTTTTTGTATTCTTGACATAGTTACAAGAGGTGGCATGTTGCCTACTGAGCAGTAGAAAGGCCAGAGGGAATTTTTTCCCCCTCCCTAAGTCCCCTTTTTCCCTTTTTTTTCATATGTCCTCCCACCAGTGTAATATTCTGCCATGTATATATTGGTGCTGTGCCGTTGAATAGGGACCATTTCCTCTTAGAAGAGAAAGGAAGAAAGTTCTCTAAACGAAAAAATGCCGCTCTTTCACAGTGAAAACACGCTGATTACTGTATTGTGAGGGGCTTTAGATTCTGTCGGGTTAATCCTCTAGAACACAACAGTCCCACTGTCCTCCATGCAATAGAGTGCAGACCTTCAATGCTTGTTTTACATGCGGGGGGATTAATACTTTGCCCCAATCAGCTATAAAAAGGAGGCCGCATAGAAGGAAAGAGGCCCAATCAACATATTCTCATTGCTACGAAATAGTCCTTCAGCATTGGGGGAACAGAATCCCCAGCCTGGCCGGTGTGGTGGCATCTTTCTCGTATCAGTGGGACATTCACTTCCATTATGTACATTCAGGCAGATATGTTCTGTTATTGCCTCCACTATTGTTGTCTAACTTTATTGGCTGCTTATTTTTGCAACTTTTTGCATGTTTTTCTTTGGGCGGGGACTTTCTGTAGTTGCCATGACATTACCATAAGTTGTCAGTGTGCCTTTAATAGGATCAACTGCTGAACAACCACTAAATTGCCACCCCTGCTATGAGACCCCCTATAGTGCCTCCCTTTACTGCTCCATTCTCCTGTTCACATTTGGCTTCGTTTCTGCCACCAATGGAATCTTTTGCTCTACAGAAGTGATTTGATCCTCAGACAATAAACTTTGATCAGTACATAAATCTGCATAGATTGCCCTATATTTATTTAGATGGATTGCCTCACAATTAGAGCATATAGATATCCTAGAGGTGGTTCCAACATCAGGAACCTCCTCTATCAACCAGTTCCGAAAGTCATGGCCGAAGCCAGCCCAACATGACGGCCCTTTTTAGCTAGGAATTCCAATAATTGAGCCAGGTTCATGGCTGATTTCAGAGCTGTCCAAGGTTCTGATGGGAAAGAATCCAATGCTTCATTTGATAACACTATTTAGCGCACCCTAGATAATATTTCTATGAGGGACTCAAGTGTTAACGTTTTTAAAGTGGCAGTCCTCAACATTGGCATTTATGGCATAGTCACTAGGTATGCTATAAATGTCTGATAGATGCGGGTCCCACCATAGGATTTGGACCTAAGAGTCTAGCAAAAGGCCCCAACTTTAATTCTCCATTCTCCACCTAGATATGGTGGTTGGCAGCTCGCTCACCGGGCTGGTCAAGAGGCCCCATTTTTAACATAGATGCGAGTCTCAAAGTGGGACCAGCATCTATCAAACATTTATAGCCTTATATATCCAGGTTTGGATACCCCTTTAAACTTTTTAACACCCTTACCTTAAAGTGACCCTTCGGTTTTGGGACAAAGTTCTGTTTTGGGGTTGGGGGTACATTACCAGCAGTTGTTCTCTCCTGCCATCCTTTGGGTCGGCTAGTTCTGGGCCCATCTTTGGCTGTCCAAGCTGGCTACATTTTTTTAACTACCTAATGCACACTATGCATTGCTCTCTGGTTGGCCAGTGCTGATCATGTGAACATCTCGGGCCAATCAGAGAGTACATATAGTGTATTGATAGTCTAACGCTACCTACAGGATTAGTTAATCTAAAGATTGCATTGGCCATATTGGATGGCCAAAAACGGAACCCAGAACTGGTGGATTAAAACGAAGGACAACAACAGCTGCTGCAGGTAATATACCCTTCCTTCCCTCCCTCTTTGGTCCTGGGGCAGAATTTTGCCCCAACACCAGACGGTCACTTTAACACTTTAGTATTCTTTCCCCTTCGCTGGTCTGCTCAGTCTCCCCCACACTGTTAATGACCCCACATGATATCATAAGCCATGACTACATGTATTCTGACAGTAGTTGGTGAAGCTTCATCGCAGCTGCTGTCAGTAGACCTCATAACATGTCTTGATATAGGATTGTCCTGAGTAGCGAGGGACTAAAGAAAAGTATGGGGTCTTCCTAGTGTTATAGAAAGACTGTGCTGTAGCTCAATACAATATCTCCCACCAGCTGTTCTTTTTCCCCTATCACAGCATAGACTCTCACACATATTGATGGAGAGTTACTGCAGCTGCATCTCCCTCCTCTCCCCTCTTCGATATTTTCTGCTTGCTGCTGTACCTTAGATGGATTTAGTTTACTGATTGAGGAGGTTTATGACATCATTTCCTGAGTTTATTCCTATTTAATTAACCCCTCTTTGGCTGTATAATGAAGTAGTGTTTGATTCCAAGGGACACTCCGTGAAGTCCCCACTTCTTGTCCTTCATATAACAAGTCTACATCGATTCAAGGTCCCTGCTCTTTGTGGTTTAGAAGTTCTATGAATGGATCTCTCTTTCACCATTGTCGGAAGGCTGAACCGTATCACTCTGCCGTTGGCGCCCTCTATTTTTTCAGAACTTTATTTGTAAAGTGATCCTGACACCCTTTCCCCACTGCCTGAACTCATCCATTCATCACTTGTGTCATCATCAATTTTTGCCGAATCCCAATTGAAATCTAAATTTTTAAATTATTGTATCTGCATTTCATTTGGTTTGGCATTTAGAGAGTTTGGTTCTTCAATTACAAAGATTCTGTGGGAAAACTCAGCACCTTGTCAAATACTGTACAGAGAAGACCTAAATGGAGATGTATGGGGGAATATCGGCTTCTAGTCTGAAATATGAGATCTTCCCGTTTCTGAGATTTTCACAGGGCCGTCTGTTTCTGCAAAATGCTCAGTAAAGACCAGTTTAAAGCGGTTGTCCATCTACCGGTCACAATCCCTTTTATAGGGCCCCCTGTAGTAAGATAATAAAGTACTTACCTCTCTGCTACCACCAGGGTCTGAATCCCCACACTGGTCCTGGCGTTTGTGTGACAGCTGATATCACAGGAAGTCAGGTTACCACTGCAATGTCACTGCTTGACCTCCTGGCATCGGGGCGCACATCCTGAGCGCCATGATGCCAGACGTTCGGGAACATGACGCTGCAACCTCTGATTGGCTGCAGTTATCACCTGACTTCTATTGATGTCAGCTGCCACAGCCAGCATTGGGACCAGAGTGGGGCTGCAGGGCTGGATCATGGCGGCAGTGGAGAGGTAAGTACTGCTCAGTTTATTGTTTAACTAAAGGGGTCCAATTAAAGGAATATTGTCCATTAACTGGGAAAACCCCTTTAAATTGGTGGGACAGGATTAAAATCAGGATTGTTTTTTAACTAATTCAAGAAACGGCACCACTTTAGTCCAGTGGTTGTACATGGTATTACAGCTCAGACCATTTATGTGAACTACAATACTAGACATAACTAGCAAAAGTGCAAGTCACTTTTACCTACAATTGTGTTTTTGAGCTGAAAATCTCTCTAAATTGCTGGCCACTATGGGTCTTCCTTTTAATTTGCTGTCTACTGCCTGTGTTAAAGTGGTGCCTGTCACTAGCAATAGACACTAAGACTGATTACAGGAAGTCAAGACGGGGTGGGGTCGGACATGTTGTTGTCCAATGCTGCCCATAGACGTCTATGAGAAGAAGAAGGGAGACTCACACAGATGCTACAACTAATAGTAACTGTTTACTGTTTCACAGCTACTGGAATCACATCTACACTGCTCAGTACTGCTATTCAATATTCTTCATGCTACTGTTACTTATGAAGGTGTGCTACAGAGAAATAGAGAAGAGATCCTGCATGTGTGCAGTATATGGAGACATCATAGCAGCTACCCGCTGTCACTTGTCTCATCGGACTTGGGCTCATATAACGAGCAGAGGTGTAGTTTGAATGTCTTAGAACCCAATGCATAAGATTTATCGGGGTCTACAACCTACCCCATGTGATGACCTATTGGGGAGCAGCATTAGTCAATTTATTGGTGATGGATTCTAAGGGCAAAATAAGGACAAGTTGCTAAAATACATACCCTCTCAATATGCTCTATTAGGGCCAATGGGCAACATAGAGGTTGGTTGCCTCTGGCTATTGGCCACAGCAGTGTTTTCCAACTTCAGTGTTGCACAGGTGATGTAATTATTGTCGGGCCCTCAGACATTGCTGCAGTTGTTCTTACAATAGGAGATCCTGAAAACATGACCTGTTGGGGGTCCCTGAGGACTGGAGTTGGGAAACACTGGGCCAGAGCCCAGCCATTAACAGTGTGCAGATTTTGCTGTGACAATGATGGCCACCTATTGTTGTATGTTCCTCTTTTCCACATCCCTCCCCATTATGATTGATGTGAGCCTCATGCCTTTTCAAAAGGTGCAGAAATATTAGGAAACCGGCCTGAGGGTCACACCATATTACTCTCTAGAACGGTAGAAATGGTGATGTAGGGTGGTGGCATGAACTAGCCCAACACAGGGACCCAATTTTGGATTTTGCCTGCCTCTATGTATGCTTCTGGTGATAACTTCTGATATGATGATGATTTTCATTTGAAATCACAGTGAGTCACCCTACACATTGGCTGTTTCATTTGATGCATACAAATCAATAGAGATGGCACCTACCATACCGCAATTAGGTAAAATGAGCCACTGTCCACTGATTTCTGGCTTGTATTTTGCTCATTGCAGTCCCAGACTCCAAACTTTCATCTAGAGAGGTCTGTGTTACCCGGTCACAGAGAGCGGCACCTTCAACGAATGGTCTTAGAATAGATTTTACTTGTTCCTCGCCCATCACATTGACCTTCCGCACTGAACCATTGAGAGATTGTGCAGCACTTGGCGGCCAGTCTCATTGTGTTTTCCCCGTAGCCTCCAGAACACTGTTCTCCTCATGTCATTTTCTTATGGCGATACAAGCTTCTATCCAGTTACATGTTCTGCTAATAAAGCATTGATAGTAAAAGGAAATGTGGTGACATCTTCCTTGTTCATCTACTGGCCATCCAAAGGTCCGCGATGCCTGCAACAGTTGGGCGTTCTGTGCGAGTCAGCATCCACAAGGTTCTCCTCCCATGATAGTGAGTTGCTGCGGTCTGTTCCGGTATCACTCAGTTTATACAAAGAGACGATCCAAATTCACACTCCATGTCTGTACCTCCTCGAATTATCCAGGCGCAGAGTTACTTGGACTTCATATAAATAATAGTCCCTGCTCACTCATCTTCTGTCACTTTAGTCATAGAATCACCCAGGCTTCATACAAATGCACAGTTCTCTCCTTCATTCTCCAATTATTTAGTCACAGAGCTACATTATCCTATCAAAAGTATTTAGACCACCCTATCAGTAGAATGGATCATTGTTACGTTGGTGGGGGCAACAAAGCAAGGGGCCCACACAAACGTGACCCAAGGACACAGGATAGGGAAACTGACCTTATGCTGTAGGGAAGATGACTAAGCCCTACCTACAGGTGGAGCAATCACCGCGATAAAGGCGGCCCCACACTGGAACCTTGGCCCTGGCTCTCCTACAATAGGTGGTACATGGAACCAGGTCAAGTACAGACAAACCCAATGTACAAACTGGTAACTGGCAGATGATAAACACTCTTACCACTCAACCTCGCACACTAAAGCAGATGGTAAAGCTGAATATAAAAATGAGAGATTAGTTTGTACATTGGCCAATGAACTTAAGCCGCAAGGCCGCAATCAAGGCTCCTCATGTCTTGCGGTCCCTACTCTAGCAAGACACAAAACAGGTAGCACAGGACACAAAACACCCAGCAAGCTACAAGCTGACTAGGCACTAACACAGGCAGACAAGACTGAGGAAATACAGCTGCCTCTTGCAGAGGGGCTGGGGTATATATCTACCCCCAAGTCCAGGGGATTGGCTGACCAGAACCAACATACCCAGCCAGATCAATTAACCCCTGCCTGTGAAAGTATACTCCTGGAACCCTGAAATACAACACAGAGTCCAGCAGCACAACCTAACAATCATGTCTTATCATAATGTCATGTCCTATATCATGCTACATAAGATGCGGACCTTTGAAGGTGCCAAATATAATTTGTGATGGAAGCTGCACACTATTGGATATAAGGGTTATGTTGCTGCACACAAGCCGTCCACGATGAAGCGCAATGCATCGGCCCATCTACAGAGGTGCAAGGATGATAGTCATTGGATATTTGAGCAATGGAAGAATGTTCTAGAGTGAAAATCACATTACTCTATCTTCACATCAGATGGCTGTACCCGGATGTGGAGGAGCTTGGGGAATGCTGCCTGCCTGAGTTTGGAGCCAACAGTTAAGTACGGTGGGGGTTCCGTTGTGGTCTGGGGATGTGTTATGTGGCATGGTCTCAGTCTGTTGGTTGTAGTGACAAAAACCATGAATATGGGGGTGTAGCCTGACATTCTAGATAATAATGTGCTGCTGACAATGTGGTAATACTCTGGGAATGGTCGGCCATACTTCCAACAAGACAACGCGCCTTGTCACAAATCAACACTGTTTTGCATTGAGGATACGGATGTTCCACAATTTGACCGACCTGCACAGAGTCCAGAACTGAACATCTTTGGGAAGAACTGGAACGTCGGGTCAGGAAATATGAACAGTATCCATCCTGTTTGAGAGAACTGGCCAGATGTTTGCAGGATGAATGGAGGGAAATACCAGCTGAAGTGTATCAGGCGTTACTACAAGGCATGCCACGGAGACTATCCAATGTTATTAAGGCCAAAGGAGCCCCACAAAGTACTAACCTGTGGGAATAAATACTTCTGATTCTTGCTCAGGTGTCCAATTGCTTTTGGAAGGACGGTGTAGTTTTGATAATGAAGATTCGGCTCCAAAAGAAGTTTCATGAAGGGGTTAAATGTGATCCTATTGCTGCTCCCTTAAGTGCATTACATAACTGAAGGTAAAGCCTTTCCACTTGTTGCCCTGTAGACCAGAAGACCCGATGAGTATCTGGCATGGGGGCGGCCGCTGTATTAGTTGGCTGTACTGCAGAGGACTCCTTCATGACAGGCATGGGTTAGATGGGCAGATCCTCACCGCACGAAGTCTAAACAATCTCCTCAACTCTTGGTGGCTTTCCTACTGTTTGCAATGCCAAAAATGTGCAGCTGCTTCTGTATTTGATCTCTTGAGTGCCACTGAACTCTATCCATGGAAGCCCCTTCTTTATTATGTGGGTGATAACCAGCCTGCAGACAATGAACAAAAGCCCAGCTGAGCTTAAAAGGATTAAAAAAAGAGCCCAGGACCTCAAAAATGTCAGAACTTTTTTTTTTTATTCTTATCGGAACTTTTGTTTTTGTTTTTTTTTACTGAAAAATTTTTAATTAATAAGAAAATTTTCTAGAATTTTTTTAACCACATTTTTGGAAATTCCCCTTTAGATTTTTTTCCTCACACCTGTTTTTTTGAAGTGCCAACTTTTTGACTTCCATTTCAGCACCTATAGGTCTTCTGGGTTTTCTAGATCCAAATTGGCCTTGTTGTAAAGTGGAGTCCAGAGACGTATTGTTTTGTTTTTTAGACTTCCCAGCCTCCTCATTCCAGCACTTTCAGCTCTGGATGTTGGCGCAGGGCGGTACAGTAAACTCAACCCTGCAGGGTGTGCAACCACTCCCATCGTTCTCTATGGGCGTGCGCAGGCTGCAGAGATGAATCCACTGCAATGTCCATGTGACGGCTCGGCAATGGTGAGCCCGCTATGTCTAGAATATTCCACGCAACCCGCCGTATGAGCAGCATAATTTAGTTTAAGGCGCTTATTCCTTTTAAATCCAAGGGTTCACTTACTTTTTCTCCCTACAATAAAAGACATGCAAGAGCACAACTGTTGTGTTATTAGTTACACTGTGTTTGCCAATAAGGCTGTATTCACATAGGAGCTGTATACACAAAACAGAAGGGTATTTTTTAACCCTTTCCAATCCAATTTGTATCCTGGTTTTCCTAGGGGGCTTACTCTTTTTCTGCCGTTATTCAACAGCGCTATCTGCTGGCTAAAGCCAGTACTGCATGAGGTGACACATTGGATAGGCTCCGACAGCAGATAGGCTGGCAATATACAGTAAGAGAACCCCGACAGACGTCTTCCAACATCAGAGCTGTACAGCCTTAAATCATAATGTCTTTAGACGTCAGACAGTGGATTGGAAATGGTTAATAGAGTCCATTTGCAAAGTTGCTTTACTTTTCATTAGAGATGCATTGGAGCCAGAAAAAAATAAGAGTTACTTTAATAAGTCCAGGTGTAAAAGGCTACTGTGAGAAACATTGGTGCAATTTGTCTAATAAAATGAGGTGGACTCCCGTTTTGGTGGAGTCCATGGTATTCACCCATCATATCATGGCAGTGCCCTTTGTTACATGCACAGCCCAGCACCTGGCAGTTGCAGTTACTTACTGGCACAGTGCAGTAGATACCAGGATGACTGGTAGGAGAAGCAACAATAATACTCGCACTGTTGCTGACTTCCAGTTACGCCGTACACTGTTGACCCTTGTGGTGTGAGACAAAAGACCATTTTGGTACAAGTTCATTTTGAGAAAAGGTCTAAGAATCCCCCAAGGATCACATACCCCGAGAGTTTATAATTGTAGGGATTTTCGCATTAAATGTTGCATTACAGACAAGAGGTTTAAGGATTGGATTTCGCTCTGACCACTGAGGGCTTCAATTCCGGGGGGTTGAGTGTGCTCCCCGGTGACTAGTGATAATTACAGAAGCAAGTCTTGGCATCTACTTGAATTCTGATCACAATCTTCAGAAGGAGCTGTGGCTTTCTCTAATGACATGTCTGCTCTGTTGTGTTTATAAGCTACTATCTATTGCAGGATGGGATCAACTGACCTAAATCAAACACACATGGCAGGTTTCGGCTTCTCTCCCTGTATATTATCAGCTTTGTTTTATAATGCTGAAGGACGCAGATAAAAAAATCTACCTATACAACAGACTCTGGGGCAGCATTGAAGCACGTGATGGGTGAGGACCACTAATGGTCGCAACTATTGCAACGTTCATAGGACTGATTGCAGCTTCAAACTGACTTGCTGTTCTACCAGTAGTTTTGGTATTCTGCTCATGAATATGCAAAATATTATATATGTCAGTCTTCTGGAATTCTTGAAAGTGGAGGCTTTTCTCCTCGATGACCTTGAGTGGATGGAGGTTCAGTGGTGGCAGCAGAGGACAGCATTTATTTGTGCTGCCGTCACTAAACCGTCAATGGCGTCATGACCACTAGAGAAGCGGTATTGCCAATGGTGGATTAAGTAGGCCCTGGGCTGTTATCGGGACTTATCCCACCCCTTCCTCACCACCACCACAGGTGGACAGTTATGTGAGGCAAGAGGGAAAGCTGAACACAGCAGCCTCAGGAGGGAATATATGGTGGAGAAAGTGGGCTATTTTGCTTTGATTTGAGAGAGTGCGGGGTAGGTACTGCCAGTCCAGTTTACTGATCAACCGAAGGTCATGTTAGCGTTGGATGTGGTAATGAAGGAGGCTGAAAAAAAAAAAGAGACGGAGGCATCGGCTGGAACGGTTTGTAAGTATCGACTTCAAAAGAATGAAGCCGAACAAGTTAATTAATATGGACTTTATTAATGCAGGTAATGCATTTAGAAAGTTCACAGACCTGTTCCTCAGATGGCTAAATAAGTATGAGATTATATGTTAAAGGGGTTGTCCCGCGGCAGCAAGTGGGGTTCAGCACTTCTGTATGGCCATATTAATGCACTTTGTAATATACATCGTGCATTAATTATGAGCCATACAGAAGTTATTCACTTACCTTCCCTGCGCTGGCGTCCCCGTCTCCATGGTGCCGTCTAACTTCAGCGTCTAATTGCCCGATTAGACGCGCATGCGCAGATGGGTCTTTTCCCTTCGGCTCGGCAGCAGCGGCGTTCTGGCTCCGCCCCCTGTACGCGTCATTGCGTAGCTCCGCCCCCGTCACATGTGCCGATTCCAGCCAATCAGGAGGCTGGAATCGGCACACGCCATGGGGCGGAGCTACGCGATGACGCCTACAGGGGGCGGAGCCAGAACACTGCTGCTGCCGAGCCGAGCCGAAGGGAAAAGACCCATCTGCGCAAGCGCGTCTAATCGGGCAATTAGACGCTGAAGTTAGACGGCACCATGGCGACGGGGACGCCAGCGCAGGGAAGGTAAGTGAATAACTTCTGTATGGCTCATATTTAATGCACGATGTACATTACAAAGTGCATTAATATGGCCATACAGAAGTGCTGAACCCCACTTGCTGCCGCAGGACAACCCCTTTAATTCATCGTGGTCAGATATGCCAAGGCAGCAAAACCTTTGGTGGTCAGCGGTGATAAGATAGCAGCCAAGGGCAATATAGTACTAGCACAATACTGTTAGGATATCAAGGTCTAGAAAAGATGCTCCAAAATTTACTAGTTATCAAAGGTGATGATTTCTCTATTTGTGGATGTTCTCTTACCTTTTTTCTTCTCCAGCTGGCCCAGACCACCATGACAATTTCTCCTGATGATGGCATATTTCCTGCCAAGATATCTTTGTCCCCTCATTTCTGCAAGCCATTTCAAGCCTGCATTCCTTATTGTGGGTGGCATGGTTATGTTTTCAGAGACATTTGGGAGTGTGGTTTGCATATTAAGGGGAGTTGGGTCTTTTTGGAACCATTTTACCATCTAAAGCCAAATTTAACATCGGGTGCTTGTAGAGAGAGGGCCCAGTCTTAGTTGGTCCCATTCCATTTGTTATTGGGTGCGAAAACTGTGCAAGACTCCTCTTTCCAGAGGAAGGGCAGGGTTTCCAAATAGTAGGGAGTGGATTTAGCTCAACAGTCATGCAGAGGGTGTAGAGGGAAAAAAACACCCCACTTTTCAGTCCTAGATAGCAAAACATGGCCTCCTAAAGGAGCACATCTTGATTGTTGCCTGTTAACTTCTGTATGCACTGCTGTAACCATACACACCATTGACCACACCTATTTAAAGGAGATGTCTCGAGGAAGCAGTTAATTTTTTTTTTTGCCCAGTCCCCCTTATTCAGCATACAAAACTAAGCACCCGTTTAAATGACTTTTAAAGCCGGTTTCTACTCACTGTTCCAGCGTTTCAGCAACTTTTAAAAACTTTTCCAAAGATGGCCGCCGGTTCTTCTCCCAAAGTGTACAGCCCTTGCTTCAGCCCGACGTGCGCGCTCCCGAGACGCCGCCAGCTGTGTCTCCATGGCAACCGGACGCATCGCAGCCGCCGACCAGACGCCCACCGCCAGGCAGCAGGTAAGCGGCGCTAGCCCCCGGCTCCCCAGCGCTAGTTCCCCCGGCGCAGCGACAGCCCCCCCGGCCTAGCGCTAGCTCCCCCGGCGCAGCGGCAGCCCCCCCGGCCTAGCGACAGCCCCCCCCCATCGCAGCGACAGCCCCCCCGGCCTAGCGACAGCCCCCCCGGCCTAGCGACAGCCCCCCCGGCCTAGCGCTAGCTCCCCCGGCGCAGCGGCAGCCCCCCCGGCCTAGCGCTAGCTCCCCCGGCGCAGCGGCAGCCCCCCCGGCCTAGCGACAGCCCCCCCCATCGCAGCGACAGCCCCCCCGGCCTAGCGCTAGCTCCCCCGGCGCAGCGGCAGCCCCCCCGGCCTAGCGACAGCCCCCCCCATCGCAGCGACAGCCCCCCCGGCCTAGCGACAGCCCCCCCGGCCTAGCGCTAGCTCCCCCGGCGCAGCGGCAGCCCCCCCGGCCTAGCGACAGCCCCCCCCGGCGCAGCGGCAGCCCCCCCCGGCGCAGCGGCAGCCCCCCCCCGACCCATCACTTACCTGGGAGGCTTCTCGGGGCGGCTGGGCTGGGCTGGTCTTCTCCGCTGGGCAGCTCCAGTTTCTGCACCTTCCTCTAACAGAGGATGGTGCAGAATGGCCGCTTCAGCGCGCTCCCGAGCAGTGACAGCTCGTCTGCGCATGCGCAGAAGAGCTGTAGCGGGGAGCACACTGAAGCGGCTCGTGCTGAATGGAGAAGACCGGACTGCGCAAGCGCGTCTAAAAAAGCAAGCTGCCAGCGAATTTAGACGGAACCATGGAGACGAGGACGCTAGCAACGGAACAGGTAAGTGGAATAACTTCTGTATGGCTCATATTTAATGCACAATGTACATTACAAAGTGCATTAATATGGCCATACGGAAGTGTATAACCCCACTTGGTTTCGCGAGACCACCCCTTTAAGCATGTTTCAGCCAATTAGCATGTAGACATTAATTAATATCCAAACAATATTGGGATGGCAAAACTGAACAAAGTGACAGGAAGCCTTGCTATAGGGTACAGGAGAGAGAATGCTTTAGGCCATGAACCATGGGTGATGGCTTAAGCATTAGATGTGGTCACTTGACTTTCCTATACTGGCCTCAGCCTTCAAGGAGAGACTTGCTATACATTAAAGGTGCCAAGGCCAGTAACATACAGAGCCCTTGTATCATAGCATTATGTATCTGCCTCATCATGGTTTATTTTCACTCTCTGTCTCCTGGTATTAACGATCCCCTTCTTGTGGCTTCTTAGAAGGAAATCTCAGAAGGAGAACAATTCGGTCAGTTTACTTAAAGGTATTTCATCTCCTTCAGTATAAGAGACATAAAGACATTGGCGGAGTGCAGAAACTTCTGAGCACTTTGGTTACTCAGGAAACCTTTAAATATTTGTAAAGATTTACTTGTCTGACTTCTGTCAACCGCAAGTACGGGGAATTAATTAATGGAACAGAGGGAGCTCATTAATATAAGTCATGTCCCCAAGCGCTCCTTGAGAACATCGTGGCCTAAAGAACATAAGTAATGAGAATCTATAGATAAGCAAGAGATGAGATTTGATCTTATTTCTATCTCTCTACGGTGATACATACATACAGTAGATGTAAAAACTCTACACCCCTGTTATAATGCCAGGTTATGGTCATGTTACGAAATCACTTATGAACAGTTCCAAATATCAGTCCAATTTGGCACAAAGAGCTGAAGATGAGGAGGAATTTCATCTTACAGCATGACAACGACCCAAAGCAGACGAATAAATCACTAAGATAATGGCTTCACCAGAGGAAGATCAGAGTTTTGGAACGGCCCATCCAGAGCCCAGACCTGAATCCCAGTGAAGGTCTGTGGGTGACCTGAAGAGGGCGCTACACGCAAGATACCCCCACAATCTGATAGATTTGGAGCGCATCTGCAAGGAAGAGTGGGCAAGGATTGCCAAGTCAGATGTGCCATGGTGATAGACACCGACCCAAAAAGACTGTCAAAGGGTGCATCAGCAAAGTGTTAGTTTTAGGGTGTGATGAGTTATGCAACCGCATTATTTTAGTTTTGGGGTTTTTTTCTACCCTAAAATATTACAGTTTGTTTTTCAGTGGAAGTGCAAAGAGAACGGGTCAGATTGAAAGTGGAAATGTCTATCAAATATCTATTTACCTATCTATCTCCTATCTCTCTATCTATCTATCTCATATCTATCTATCTCATATCTATCTATCTATCTATCTATCTCATATCAATCATTTATCTATCTATCTGTCTCATATCTATCTATCTGTCTCATATCTATCTATCTATCTCATATCTATCTATCTATCTATCTATCTCCTATCTATCTATCTATCTCCTATCTATCTATCTATCTATCTCCTATCTCTCTATTTCATATCTATCTATCTCCTATCTATCTATCTATCTCCTATCTATCTCCTATCTATCTATCTATCTATCTATCTCCTATCTATCTCCTATCTCTCTATCTCCTATCTATCTCCTATCTATCTCCTATCTATCTATCTATCTATCTATCTATCTATCTATCTATCTATCTATCTATCTATCTATCTATCTCATATCTCTCTATCTCATATCTCTCTATCTCATATCTATCCATCTCCTATCTATCTATCTATCTATCTATCTCATATCAATCTCTCTCATATCTCTCTATCTCATATCTATCTATCTCTCTCATATCTATCTATCTATCTCCTATCTATCTATCTATCTATCTATCTATCTATCTATCTATCTATCTATCTCCTATCTATCTATCTATCTCCCATCTATCTATCTATCTCCTATCTATCTATCTATCTCCTATGTATCTATCATCTATCTATCTCCTATCTATCTATCTATCTATCTATCTATCTATCTATCTATCTCCTATCTATCTCCTATCTCTCTATCTCATATCTATCTATCTATCTATCTCCTATCTATCTATCTATCTATCTATCTATCTATCTATCTCATATCAATCTCTCTCATATCTATCTATCTACCTCATATCTATCTTTCTAGATATCTCTCTATCTCATGTCTATCTATCTACCTCATATCTATCTATCTAGATATCTCTCTATCTCATATCTATCTATCTATCTATCTCATATCTCTCTATCTCATATCTATCTATCTATCTCCTATCTATCTATCTATCTATCTCATATCTCTCTATCTCATATCTCTCTATCTCATATCTCTCTATCTCATATCTATCTCATATCTATCTATCTCATATCAATCTCTCTATCTCATATCTATCTATCTATCTATCTCTCTCATATCTATCTATCTCTCTCCTATCTATCTCCTATCTATCTATCTATCTATCTCCTATCTATCTATCTATCTATCTATCTATCTATCTCCTATCTATCTATCATCTATCTATCATCTATCTATCTCCTATCTATCTCCTATCTATCTCCTATCTATCTATCTATCTATCTCCTATCTATCTCCTATCTCTCTATCTCATATCTATCTATCTATCTATCTATCTCCTATCTATCTCCTATCTATCTATCTATCTCATATCAATCTCTCTCATATCTATCTATCTACCTCATATCTATCTTTCTAGATATCTCTCTATCTCATATCTATCTATCTACCTCATATCTATCTATCTAGATATCTCTATCTCATATCTATCTATCTATCTATCTATCTCCTATCTCTCTATCTCATATCTATCTATCTATCTATCTCATATCTATCTATCTCCTATCTATCTGTCTATCTCCTATCTATCTATCTATCTCCTATCTATCTCATATCAATCTCTCTCATAACTATCTATCTACCTCATATCTATCTATCTAGATATCTCTCTATCTCATATCTATCTATCTGTCGATCTATCTATCTATCTATCTATCTCATATCTATCTATCTCATATCTATCTATCTATCTCCTATCTGTCTATCTCCTATCTATCTATCTATCTATCTATCTATCTATCTATCTATCTATCTATCTATCTCCTATCTATCTATCTCCTATCTATCTCATATCAATCTCTCTCATAACTATCTATCTATCTATCTAGATATCTTTCTATCTCATATCTATCTCATATCTATCTATCTGTCGATCTATCTATCTATCTATCTATCTATCTCATATCTATCTATCTATCTATCTATCTATCTATCTCCTATCTATCTATCTCATATCAATCTCTCTCATAACTATCTATCTATCTCATATCTATCTATCTCATATCTATCTATCTATCTCATATCTATCTATCATCTATCTATCTCATATCTATCTATCTATTTATCTATCTATCTCCTGTCTATCTATCTCCTATCTATCTCCTATCTCTCTATCTCATATCTATCTCATATCTATCTATCTCCTATCTATCTATCTCCTATCTATCTATCTATCTCCTATCTATCTATCTATCTATCTATCTCCTATCTATCTATCTATCTCCTATCTATCTATCTCCTATCTATCTATCTCCTAACTATCTCCTATCTATCTCCTATCTATCTCCTATCTATCTCCTATCTATCTCCTATCTATCTATCTCCTATCTATCTCCTATCTATCTATCTCCTATCTATCTATCTCCTATCTATCTATCTCCTATCTATCTATCTCCTATCTATCTATCTCCTATCTATCTATCTATCTATCTATCTATCTATCTCCTATCTTTCTATCAATCTCCTATCTATCTATCTATCTCCTATCTATCTATCTATCTCCTATCTATCTATCTCCTATCTATCTATCTATCTATCTATCTATCTATCTATCTATCTATCTATCTCCTATCTATCTATCTATCTATCTATCTCCTATCTATCTATCTCCTATCTATCTATCTATCTATCTATCTATCTATCTATCTATCTATCTCCTATCTATCTCCTATCTCTCTATCTCATATCTATCTCCTATCTATCTCCTATCTATCTATCTATCTCATATCTCTCTATCTCATATCTCTCTATCTCATATCTATCCATCTCCTATCTATCTATCTATCTATCTCATATCTCTCTATCTCATATCTATCTATCTATCTCTCTCATATCTATCTATCTATCTCCTATCTATCTATCTATCTATCTATCTCCTATCTATCTATCTATCTATCTCCCATCTATCTATCTATCTCCTATCTATCTATCTATCTCCTATGTATCTATCATCTATCTATCTCCTATCTATCTATCTATCTATCTATCTATCTATCTATCTATCTATCTCCTATCTATCTCCTATCTCTCTATCTCATATCTATCTATCTATCTATCTCCTATCTATCTATCTCCTATCTATCTATCTATCTATCTATCTATCTATCTATCTATCTATCTATCTCTCTATCTCATATCAATCTATCTGTCGATCTATCTATCTATCTATCTATCTCATATCTATCTATCTCATATCTATCTATCTATCTCCTATCTGTCTATCTCCTATCTATCTATCTATCTATCTATCTATCTATCTCCTATCTATCTATCTATCTCCTATCTATCTCATATCAATCTCTCTCATAACTATCTATCTATCTATCTAGATATCTTTCTATCTCATATCTATCTCATATCTATCTATCTGTCGATCTATCTATCTATCTATCTATCTATCTATCTCATATCTATCTATCTCATATCTATCTATCTATCTATCTATCTCCTATCTATCTATCTCATATCAATCTCTCTCATAACTATCTATCTACCTCATATCTATCTATCTAGATATCTCTCTATCTCATATCTATCTATCTCATATCTATCTATCTATCTCATATCTATCTATCATCTATCTATCTCATATCTATCTATCTATTTATCTATCTATCTCCTGTCTATCTATCTCCTATCTATCTCCTATCTCTCTATCTCATATCTATCTCATATCTATCTATCTCCTATCTATCTATCTCCTATCTATCTATCTATCTATCTCCTATCTATCTATCTATCTATCTATCTATCTCCTATCTATCTATCTATCTATCTCCTATCTATCTATCTCCTATCTATCTATCTCCTAACTATCTCCTATCTATCTCCTATCTATCTCCTATCTATCTCCTATCTATCTATCTCCTATCTATCTCCTATCTATCTATCTCCTATCTATCTATCTCCTATCTATCTATCTCCTATCTATCTATCTCCTATCTATCTATCTCCTATCTATCTATCTATCTATCTATCTCCTATCTTTCTATCAATCTCCTATCTATCTATCTATCTCCTATCTATCTATCTATCTCCTATCTATCTCCTATCTATCTATCTATCTATCTCCTATCTCTCTATCTATCTATCTCATATCTATCTATCTCATATCTATCTATCTATCTATCTATCTCATATCTATCATTTATCTATCTATCTGTCTCATATCTATCTATCTGTCTCATATCTATCTATCTATCTCATATCTATCTATCTATCTATCTATCTCCTATCTATCTATCTATCTCCTATCTATCTATCTAATATCTATCTATCTATCTATCTATCTATCTATCTATCTATCTATCTATCTATCTCCTATCTCTCTATCTCATATCTATCTATCTATCTATCTCATATCATTCTCTCTCATATCTCTCTATTTCATATCTATCTATCTCCTATCTATCTATCTATCTCCTATCTATCTATCTCCTATCTATCTCCTATCTCTCTATCTCATATCTATCTCCTATCTATCTCCTATCTCTCTATCTCATATCTATCTCCTATCTATCTCCTATCTATCTATCTATCTATCTATCTATCTCATATCTCTCTATCTCATATCTCTCTATCTCATATCTATCCATCTCCTATCTATCTATCTATCTATCTATCTATCTCATATCTCTCTATCTCATATCTATCTATCTATCTCTCTCATATCTATCTATCTATCTCCTATCTATCTATCTATCTATCTATCTATCTCCTATCTATCTATCTATCTATCTATCTATCTCCTATCTATCTATCTATCTATCTATCTATCTATCTCCCATCTATCTATCTATCTCCTATCTATCTATCTATCTCCTATGTATCTATCATCTATCTATCTCCTATCTATCTATCTATCTATCTATCTATCTATCTCCTATCTATCTCCTATCTCTCTATCTCATATCTATCTATCTATCTATCTATCTATCTCCTATCTATCTATCTCCTATCTATCTCATATCAATCTCTCTCATAACTATCTATCTATCTATCTAGATATCTTTCTATCTCATATCTATCTCATATCTATCTATCTGTCGATCTATCTATCTATCTATCTATCTCATATCTATCTATCTCATATCTATCTATCTATCTATCTATCTATCTATCTCCTATCTATCTATCTCATATCAATCTCTCTCATAACTATCTATCTACCTCATATCTATCTATCTAGATATCTCTCTATCTCATATCTATCTATCTCATATCTATCTATCTATCTATCTCATATCTATCTATCATCTATCTATCTCATATCTATCTATCTATTTATCTATCTATCTCCTGTCTATCTATCTCCTATCTATCTCCTATCTCTCTATCTCATATCTATCTCATATCTATCTATCTCCTATCTATCTATCTCCTATCTATCTATCTATCTATCTATCTCCTATCTATCTATCTATCTATCTATCTATCTATCTATCTATCTATCTATCTATCTATCTCCTATCTATCTATCTATCTCCTATCTATCTATCTCCTAACTATCTCCTATCTATCTCCTATCTATCTCCTATCTATCTCCTATCTATCTCCTATCTATCTATCTCCTATCTATCTCCTATCTATCTATCTCCTATCTATCTATCTCCTATCTATCTATCTCCTATCTATTTATCTATCTATCTATCTCCTATCTTTCTATCAATCTCCTATCTATCTATCTATCTCCTATCTATCTATCTATCTCCTATCTATCTATCTATCTCCTATCTATCTATCTATCTCCTATCTCTCTATCTATCTATCTCATATCTATCTATCTCATATCTATCTATCTATCTATCTATCTCATATCTATCATTTATCTATCTATCTGTCTCATATCTATCTATCTGTCTCATATCTATCTATCTATCTCATATCTATCTATCTATCTATCTCCTATCTATCTATCTATCTCCTATCTATCTATCTAATATCTATCTATCTATCTATCTATCTCCTATCTCTCTATCTCATATCTATCTATCTATCTATCTCATATCAATCTCTCTCATATCTCTCTATTTCATATCTATCTATCTCCTATCTATCTATCTATCTATCTATCTCCTATCTATCTCCTATCTATCTATCTATCTATCTATCTCCTATCTATCTCCTATCTATCTATCTATCTATCTATCTATCTATCTATCTCATATCTATCTATCTATATCCTATCTATCTATCCATCTATCTCATATCTCTCTATCTCATATCTATCTCCTATCTATCTCCTATCTATCTATCTATCTATCTATCTCATATCTATCTATCTCATATCTCTCTATCTCATATCTATCCATCTCCTATCTATCTATCTATCTATCTATCTCATATCTCTCTATCTCATATCTATCTATCTATCTATCTCTCTCATATCTATCTATCTATCTCCTATCTATCTATCTATCTCCTATCTATCTATCTATCTATCTATCTATCTATCTATCTCCCATCTATCTATCTATCTCCTATCTATCTATCTATCTCCTATGTATCTATCATCTATCTATCTCCTATCTATCTATCTATCTATCTATCTATCTATCTATCTATCTATCTATCTATCTCCTATCTATCTCCTATCTCTCTATCTCATATCTATCTATCTATCTCCTATCTATCTATCTCCTATCTATCTATCTATCTATCTATCTCATATCAATCTCTCTCATATCTATCTATCTACCTCATATCTATCTTTCTAGATATCTCTCTATCTCATGTCTATCTATCTACCTCATATCTATCTATCTATCTATCTCCTATCTATCTATCTATCTCATATCTCTCTATCTCATATCTATCTCATATCTATCTATCTCATATCAATCTCTCTATCTCATATCTATCTATCTATCTATCTATCTCTCTCATATCTATCTATCTCTCTCCTATCTATCTCCTATCTATCTATCTATCTATCTCCTATCTATCTATCTATCTATCTATCTCCTATCTATCTATCATCTATCTATCATCTATCTATCTCCTATCTATCTCCTATCTATCTATCTCCTATCTATCTCCTATCTCTCTATCTCATATCTATCTATCTATCTCCTATCTATCTCCTATCTATCTATCTATCTATCTATCTATCTCATATCTATCTATCTACCTCATATCTATCTTTCTAGATATCTCTCTATCTCATATATATCTATCTACCTCATATCTATCTATCTAGATATCTCTATCTCATATCTATCTATCTATCTATCTATCTATCTCCTATCTCTCTATCTCATATCTATCTATCTATCTATCTATCTATCTATCTATCTCCTATCTATTTGTCTATCTCCTATCTATCTATCTATCTCCTATCTATCTCATATCAATCTCTCTCATAACTATCTATCTACCTCATATCTATCTATCTAGATATCTCTCTATCTCATATCTATCTATCTCATATCTATCTATCTATCTATCTCATATCTATCTATCATCTATCTATCTCATATCTATCTATCTATTTATCTATCTATCTCCTGTCTATCTCCTATCTCTCTATCTCATATCTATCTCATATCTATCTATCTCCTATCTATCTATCTATCTATCTATCTATCTATCTCCTATCTATCTATCTCCTATCTATCTCCTATCTATCTCCTATCTATCTCCTATCTATCTCCTATCTATCTATCTCCTATCTATCTATCTCCTATCTATCTATCTCCTATCTATCTATCTATCTATCTATCTATCTATCTATCTATCTCCTATCTATCTATCTATCTATCTATCTATCTCCTATCTATCTATCTATCTCCTATCTATCTATCTCCTATCTATCTATCTATCTATCTCCTATCTATCTATCTATCTATCTATCTATCTCCTATCTATCTATCTATCTATCTCCTATCTATCTATCTATCTACTATCTATCTATCTCCTATCTATCTATCTATCTATCTCCTATCTATCTCCTATCTATCTCCTATCTATCTCCTATCTATCTATCTCCTATCTATCTATCTCCTATCTATCTATCTCCTATCTATCTCCTATCTATCTATCTCCTATCTATCTCCTATCTATCTATCTCCTATCTATCTATCTCCTATCTATCTATCTCCTATCTATCTATCTATCTATCTATCTCCTATCTATCTATCTATCTATCTCCTATCTATCTATCTATCTATCTATCTCCTATCTATCTATCTATCTCCTATCTATCTATCTATCTATCTATCTATCTATCTATCTCCTATCTATCTATCTCCCATCTATCTATCTATCTATCTATCTATCTCCTATCTATCTATCTATCTATCTATCTCCTATCTATCTATCTCCTATCTATCTATCTATCTATCTATCTCCTATCTATCTATCTATCTATCTATCTCCTATCTATCTATCTATCTATCTATCTATCTATCTCCTATCTATCTATCTATCTCCTATCTATCTATCTATCTCCTATCTATCTATCTATCTCCTATCTATCTATCTATCTATCTCCTATCTATCTATCTCCTATCTATCTATCTATCTCCTATCTATCTATCTATCTATCTATCTATCTATCTCCTATCTATCTATCTATCTCCTATCTATCTATCTATCTCCTATCTATCTATCTATCTATCTCCTATCTATCTATCTATCTCCTATCTATCTATCTATCTATCTATCTATCTCCTATCTATCTCCTATCTATCTATCTATCTCCTATCTATCTATCTATCTCCTATCTATCTATCTATCTATCTCCTATCTATCTATCTATCTATCTATCTATCTATCTATCTCCTATCTATCTATCTATCTCCTATCTATCTATCTATCTCCTATCTATCTATCTATCTATCTATCTATCTATCTATCTATCTCCTATCTATCTCCTATCTATCTATCTATCTCCTATCTATCTATCTATCTCCTATCTATCTATCTATCTATCTATCTATCTCCTATCTATCTATCTATCTCCTATCTATCTATCTATCTATCTCCTATCTATCTATCTATCTCCTATCTATCTATCTATCTCCTATCTATCTATCTATCTATCTATCTATCTCCTATCTATCTATCTATCTCCTATCTATCTATCTATCTCCTATCTATCTATCTATCTATCTATCTCCTATCTATCTATCTATCTATCTATCTCCTATCTATCTATCTATCTCCTATCTATCTATCTATCTCCTATCTATCTATCTATCTATCTATCTATCTATCTATCTCCTATCTATCTATCTATCTCCTATCTATCTATCTATCTCCTATCTATCTATCTATCTCCTATCTATCTATCTATCTATCTCCTATCTATCTATCTATCTATCTATCTATCTATCTATCTATCTATCTCCTATCTATCTATCTATCTCCTATCTATCTATCTCCTATCTATCTATCTATCTATCTATCTATCTATCTCCTATCTATCTATCTCCTATCTATCTATCTATCTCCTATCTATCTATCTATCTATCTCCTATCTATCTATCTATCTATCTATCTATCTATCTATCTATCTATCTATCTCCTATCTATCTATCTCCTATCTATCTATCTATCTCCTATCTATCTATCTATCTCCTATCTATCTATCTATCTATCTCCTATCTATCTATCTATCTATCTCCTATCTATCTATCTATATATCTATCTATCTATCTATCTCCTATCTATCTATCTATCTATCTATCTATCTATCTATCTATCTATCTATCTCCTATCTATCTATCTATCTCCTATCTATCTATCTATCTCCTATCTATCTATCTATCTATCTCCTATCTATCTATCTATCTATCTATCTATCTATCTCCTATCTATCTCCTATCTATCTATCTATCTCCTATCTATCTATCTATCTATCTATCTCCTATCTATCTATCTATCTCCTATCTATCTCCTATCTATCTATCTATCTCCTATCTATCTATCTATCTATCTATCTCCTATCTATCTATCTATCTATCTCCTATCTATCTATCTATCTCCTATCTATCTATCTATCTCCTATCTATCTATCTATCTATCTATCTATCTATCTCCTATCTATCTATCTATCTCCTATCTATCTATCTATCTATCTCCTATCTATCTATCTAACTCCTATCTATCTATCTATCTATCTATCTATCTCCTATCTATCTATCTATCTCCTATCTATCTATCTATCTATCTATCTATCTATCTCCTATCTATCTCCTATCTATCTATCTATCTCCTATCTATCTATCTCCTATCTATCTATCTCCTATCTATCTATCTATCTCCTATCTATCTATCTATCTCCTATCTATCTATCTATCTCCTATCTATCTATCTATCTCCTATCTATCTATCTATCTATCTATCTATCTATCTATCTATCTATCTATCTCCTATCTATCTATCTATCTCCTATCTATCTATCTATCTCCTATCTATCTATCTATCTATCTCCTATCTATCTATCTATCTATCTATCTATCTATCTATCTATCTATCTATCTATCTCCTATCTATCTATCTATCTATCTATCTATCTATCTATCTATCTATCTCCTATCTATCTATCTATCTATCTCCTATCTATCTATCTATCTATCTATCTCCTATCTATCTATCTATCTCCTATCTATCTATCTATCTCCTATCTATCTATCTATCTCCTATCTATCTATCTATCTATCTATCTATCTCCTATCTATCTATCTATCTATCTCCTATCTATCTATCTCCTATCTATCTATCTATCTCCTATCTATCTATCTCCTATCTATCTATCTATCTCCTATCTATCTATCTATCTATCTCCTATCTATCTATCTATCTATCTATCTATCTATCTCCTATCTATCTATCTATCTATCTATCTATCTCCTATCTATCTATCTATCTATCTATCTATCTCCTATCTATCTATCTATCTCCTATCTATCTATCTATCTCCTATCTATCTATCTATCTATCTCCTATCTATCTATCTATCTATCTATCTATCTCCTATCTATCTATCTATCTATCTCCTATCTATCTATCTCCTATCTATCTATCTATCTCCTATCTATCTATCTCCTATCTATCTATCTATCTCCTATCTATCTATCTATCTATCTCCTATCTATCTATCTATCTATCTATCTCCTATCTATCTATCTATCTATCTATCTCCTATCTATCTATCTATCTCCTATCTATCTATCTATCTATCTATCTCCTATCTATCTATCTATCTCCTATCTATCTATCTATCTATCTATCTCCTATCTATCTATCTATCTCCTATCTATCTATCTATCTATCTCCTATCTATCTATCTATCTATCTATCTATCTCCTATCTATCTATCTATCTATCTATCTCCTATCTATCTATCTATCTCCTATCTATCTATCTATCTATCTATCTCCTATCTATCTATCTATCTCCTATCTATCTATCTATCTATCTCCTATCTATCTATCTATCTATCTATCTATCTATCTCCTATCTATCTATCTATCTATCTATCTCCTATCTATCTATCTCCTATCTATCTATCTATCTATCTCCTATCTATCTATCTCCTATCTATCTATCTATCTCCTATCTATCTATCTATCTATCTCCTATCTATCTATCTATCTATCTATCTCCTATCTATCTATCTATCTATCTATCTATCTATCTCCTATCTATCTATCTATCTCCTATCTATCTATCTATCTATCTATCTCCTATCTATCTATCTATCTCCTATCTATCTATCTATCTCCTATCTATCTATCTATCTCCTATCTATCTATCTATCTATCTCCTATCTATCTATCTATCTATCTCCTATCTATCTATCTATCTATCTATCTATCTATCTATCTATCTATCTATCTATCTATCTATCTATCTCCTATCTATCTATCTATCTATCTCCTATCTATCTATCTCCTATCTATCTATCTATCTCCTATCTATCTATCTCCTATCTATCTATCTATCTCCTATCTATCTATCTATCTCCTATCTATCTATCTATCTATCTCCTATCTATCTATCTATCTATCTATCTATCTCCTATCTATCTATCTATCTATCTCCTATCTATCTATCTATCTATCTATCTATCTATCTCCTATCTATCTATCTATCTCCTATCTATCTATCTATCTATCTATCTATCTCCTATCTATCTATCTATCTCCTATCTATCTATCTATCTCCTATCTATCTATCTATCTATCTCCTATCTATCTATCTATCTATCTCCTATCTATCTATCTATCTATCTATCTATCTATCTATCTATCTATCTATCTATCTATCTATCTATCTATCTATCTCCTATCTATCTATCTATCTATCTATCTCCTATCTATCTATCTCCTATCTATCTATCTATCTCCTATCTATCTATCTCCTATCTATCTATCTATCTCCTATCTATCTATCTATCTATCTCCTATCTATCTATCTATCTCCTATCTATCTCCTATCTATCTATCTATCCCTCTCTCTGTCATACTTGTGTGTTCAGTACAGTTGTTAGAGAATATGGTTCACCAATATGCTGGTTATATGTTTTTTGGGGAATTCGTCCAAGTCTTCTAGTGTTGTGAACGGCAGGACTGCTCAGTCGTACAATTCTATATTTACCACTCGCTTTACTTCTTGTGCCGTTCAGGCCCCTGGGTAAGCTGAGTGACAACCGTGTAAGACCAGTAATGTTTGCTGAGAGCAGATGCCACTTCCTCTTCCTCAGTCCTCTTGGCAAGTGATGCAAGAGCCCATTTACTAATCATCTATGACCAACTGCCTGTTTACTGTGAATGGAGGCGGGCGGTCTTATACGATCCTTGGGCAGCTCCTCCTGCAACATGAAATATGTATTATTTGATGATGGGAATGAAACTCAGAAATCATGAGTGCCAGTAGTCCTGATGTTCACAGTAAGGGACTTGTTATTTGCATAGCACCAACTTATTTTGCAACACTTTTTAGGCAATTTATTTATTACACCCCAGCAAGCTGGGTACTCATTTTACCAACCTTGGCTGAGTCAACCTTCAGCCGGCTACCTGAACCATGTGGGGATTGAACTCACAACCTTCAGTTCGTGAGTGAGAGTTTAGGACTACATACTGCTGGTTTAACACTCTGCACCACACAAAAAATAGAAATTAATGACAGCAGCTTAGACCAGACTTAGGAAAAGGGAGGCCTTTTATAAACGGCTGTATGGAGGATCCCTACTGCTTTGTTCTCCCGTAGAAGGAATCTCTCCCTAATACATCATGTAGTGCTCCTTAAAGGTATTCTCTGCTTTCAACAATCCCTATTTTTTGGGGGTCACCTGCTGATCACAGGATATCCCTCTGCTGGCACCTCAACAATGAACTATACTCTCTTGTGAAACAGTAAGTATTGAATTTTTCTGCAGTGCCTCCACAGGAGAAGTAAGGTATTACATAGTTCTCATTTAAAGCAATAGCCTACTATGTGGGATCAGGTTCTCCACAGAAGAAAGCAATTTTTTGAGTACTATGGGCATGATATTGGTTTCTGTTAATTCACTAACCTTTGAACTTCTCTGTCTAATGGCCGGTAATGTTCTAGTAGGATCTGATTGTTACATGGTGGGAAGGTACAAGGTCACACAGCCCTGGTCAGAGGGGGTGTGAATGATCTGAAGAGCAGATGCATGGAAAATACGAATCCACTTTTTTGCATCTGATCTCAAGCCTATTCAGCTTTATCTGCTCTTGAGACCGAGGTGGCTTCCTTATCGCTCCTACGGAACCGCAAGACATCCTAGTTGTCCAGTAATTCATCTCTTCCTCGGCTGCATAACGAGGCATTCAGGGCTTTGGAAAATCTGGGTGACCACCCATTTGGAAGCCAAAATGTTGACCATATTAATAACTTAACATGTTTGGCAAGATTTACAAGTAATGGACAGAAGGAGTCTACAAACAAGTGAAGGGACCCCGAGCAAAGATTAAAATGGGGCCACCTTCTGGTGCCAGTTAACGCTAACAGACCCATACTTAGCTGGAACAGGTGGGCTTGGTGCTTGCTTGCCACCTCACTGGCTGGGCATGAGATTGCAGCCAAACTAGTCTGAGCCCCCTATCTACAAGGGCCCCATTGCAGCCTCATGGTCACCCTCTATGCTGCCATGTGTCAAGGACATTTTGCTTTCAGAGAGCCGCACATTCCTCATTTCACGCCTTTATAAACTTGCATTGTGTTTTAAACGAGGTAACACAGATTTACAGTGCCGAACCCCCAATCCTATTATTACAGGAGCCTCATTTAGGGGCCACATGTAGGAGTCCTGATTTAACGTAATTAAACATCTGCAGCCCAGATTAGAAAAGGGGCTGCAAGTGCAAAAGGTCAAGACTATTGTGAGTCAACAATCCCGGGGTGTAAATAAGTAATAAGAGACAAAGACATGACCTCTCGGAGACACGTCCTGCAACCGCGGGGAGCCCAGAACAATGGCGGCAGCTTTAGCAGCCATTGATGTGTATTCCCAGTGATATTTATTGGAGGACCCCATTCTGGGCCCATGACATCCTTTGTGGCCCGGCCACCTGACATTCTCTCGCTTTTCAAAGCAGTTAACCTGGAATTAAAAAGCTTAACTATCAGGGTCAACTTTTTCCCCCCCCCCCGCCCCCTCCACATGATATATTGTCCCCATTCATGCTGCTAATTAGTCTAATCTCCATGGAAGGATCGCGGTACAAAGCCACCAACCAAGAATTGTCCTCATCGAGCCAGATCATAACTGCAGGATTCCTTGAGATAACTTGAAGACATCATGTGAAACCCACAAAGTGCGCAGACGAGATTCGGAAATATTTCAACAACAGGGTCCATGCGCTGGCAATAAGTCCTTACAAAGGTCCCAAGGATTTAGGAAAATACAGGGGGGAGGGGGCAGGAATGTTATCCCACCGGGTCATTTAGCAATCTCCATCGAACTGGTTTCTTTCCCATGCTCCATTCACACGGCTGTCGCCGTCTAAAATTGTGAATTTCACTCAATGTTACAAAAAATATTCCTCAAAACTAAATCATTGTATAATAAAAGTTTTTGCAACTTTCTTATATTCTTTGTGTTTCAATGCAATCCAATTTCAAGATCTCTGCTTGCTATCCATGAATGGAGTCATTCTAGTTTGTATTCGGGAGACAATAGTTTGTCCTGACTTAATATATCTCACAGCAGAGAATTAATCAAGTCTATAAGCTTAACTGTCTGAAGTTCAGGCTGCTACATGTTAGAATGGGATGATATATTGTAGTAAACTGTCCGAGCAGGAGAGAGATTTGTGCTGCTGATCTAGTTAACTCTCAGCTGAGAGAACAATCAGGCCTGCCTACAGTTTTCATGTTAATTAAACTGTTTCTAATTGTTGACAGCAAGCAGAGATCTTGAAAATTGGGATAAATTGAGACACTACATTAGTGTAGTAAAATATAGGAGTGACCACAGGTGGTGTTTGCTCTTATTGGAGTCAACAGCCCAATAGTTTAGTTTTGTTTTTCTTCTCCATTTGGCCCAGACCGCCATGACGATTTCTTCTAGCCTCGACTTGTCTCTGCACAGTCTCTCCGTCTTGCTACTACCCCCAATGAAGCTTTCAGTGCCGCCACATAGTAATAGTATCTCTATGTAACCCCACAAAGTAATAATTCCCCCATGTACTGCCATCCAAATAATAGTGCCCCATCTATGGTCCCACAAAATAATAAAGCGCCCTGTGTTACCTTACAAAGTAATAGTGCCCCCTCTGCAGCCCTAGAAAGTAATAATGTGTGCTCTGTGCCCCTACAAAGTAATAATACTTCTTTGTGGCTCCACAAAATAATAATGTGCTCTATGTGTCTATTCAAAGTAATAGTGCCCCAAAGTAAGAATAAAACTTATGTGCCACCCCCCCCCCCCAAGTTATACTGCCCCCTCTGCAAAGTATTAGTGCCCTCTTTGTGGCCTTATAAAGTAATAATGTCTGCTATTTGCCTCTTAAAGTAAAAGGGCTCCTGTGTGGGCCCTTAAAGTATGATTCCCACTGTCTCCCCCCCACTACTCGCCCCCCCCCCCCCATGCCTGCTCGGACCAGTAAGCAGTTACTTGAGAAGAGCAATGCTCGCTCGAGTAACTGCTTTATCCGAGCGTGCTCGCTCATATCTAGTACTGACCTTGGTTCTTCTGTATTCTAGGCTGTTCTGGTGTGAGTATGCTGATATCTTGCTTCATTCTGAAAAAGTATTAGACAGCAGACTGCCCATCAGTGCAATATACAGCAATGTGCAAATGCTATACGCTGGTGTGGAAAAAACGCCGCAGAGTAAGAAAGCTTTCAAAAATAGAAGTGTTAATAAACTCTTTGTCAAAACAACCCCCCCCCCCCTCCCCCAGAAGTTGTCGGAATGGAACTTCCTCTGTGATTGTAACGTTGATGTAAGTGATTCCAATATCAGAGTAAAAGGAGAATTTATTACAGAAAACTGACCCCTTGTAGGGAGGCTCTAGTACCCTGATGTACTCCCTCTAGCTTGGATACAAGATGTGATACGGGCAGGCATGGAGGCTCTAGTACCCTGTTGTACCGCCTCTAGCTTGGATACAAGATGTGATACGGGCAGGCATGGAGGCTCTAGTACCCTGTTGTACCGCCTCTAGCTTGGATACAAGATGTGATACGGGCGGCATGGAGGCTCTAGTACCCTGTTGTACCGCCTCTAGCTTGGATACAAGATGTGATACGGGCAGGCATGGAGGCTCTAGTACCCTGTTGTACCGCCTCTAGCTTGGATACAAGATGTGATACGGGCAGGCATGGAGGCTCTAGTACCCTGTTGTACCGCCTCTAGCTTGGATACAAGATGTGATACGGGCGGCATGGAGGCTCTAGGACCCTGATGTACCGCCTCTAGCTTGGATACAAGATGTGATACGGGCGGCATGGAGGCTCTAGGACCCTGATGTACCGCCTCTAGCTTGGATACAAGATGTGATACAGGCAGCATGGAGGCTCTAGTACCCTGTTGTACCACCTCTAGCTTGGATAGAAGATGTGATACGGGCAGGCATGGAGGCTCTAGTACCCGGATGTACCGCCTCTAGCTTGGATACAAGATGTGATACAGGGGGCATGGGGGCTCTAGTACCCTGATGTACCGCCTCTAGTTTGGATACAAGATGTGATACAAGCGGCATGGGGGCTCTAGTACCCTGTTGTACCGCCTCTAGCTTGAATACAAGATGTGATACAGGTGGGCATGGAGGCTCTAGTACCCTGTTGTACCGCCTCTAGCTTATATACAAGATGCGATACGGGGGCATGGAGGCTCTAGTATCCTGTTGTACCGCCTCTAGCTTGGATACAAGATGTGATACAGGCAGGCATGAAGGCTCTAGTACCCTGTTGTACCGCCTCTAGTTTGGATACAAGATGTGATATGGGCAGGCATGGAGGCTCTAGTACCCTGTTGTACCACCTCTAGCTTGGATACAAGATGTGATATATGCGGGCATGGAGGCTCTAGTACCCTGATGTACCGCCTCTAGCTTGGATACAAGATGTGATACAGGCGGGCATGGAGGCTCTAGTACCCTGTTGTACCGCATCTAGCTTGGATACAAGATGTGATACGGGCAGGCATGGAGGCTCTAGTACCCTGATGTACCGCATCTAGCTTGGATACAAGATGTGACACGGGCAGGCATGGAGGCTCTAGTACCCTGATGTACTACCTCTAGCTTGGATACAAGATGTGATACGGGCAGGCATGGAGGCTCTAGTACCCTGTTGTACCACCTCTAGCTTGGATACAAGATGTGATACGGGCAGGCATGGAGGCTCTAGTACCCTGCTGTACCGCCTCTAGCTTGAATACAAGATGTGATAAGGGCGGGCATGGAGGCTCTAGTACCCTGTTGTACCGCCTCTAGCTTGGATACAAATGTGATAAGGGCAAGCATGGAGGCTCTAGTACCCTGTTGTACCGCCTCTGGCTTATATACAAGATGCGATACGGGGGCATGGAGGCTCTAGTATCCTGTTGTACCGCCTCTAGCTTGGATACAAGATGTGATACGAGCAGGCATGGAGGCTCTAGTACCCTGATGTACCGCCTCTAGCTTGGATACAAGATGTGATACGAGGGCATGGAGGCTCTAGTATCCTGTTGTACCGCCTCTAGCTTGGATACAAGATGTGATACAGGCAGGCATGGAGTCTCTAGTACCCTGTTGTACTGCCTCTAGCTTGGATACAAGATGTGATACAGGCGGGCATGGAGGCTCTAGTACCCTGTTGTACCGCCTCTAGCTTGGATACAAGATGTGATACGGGGGCATGGAGGCTCTAGTACCCTGTTGTACCGCCTCCAGCTTGGATACAAGATGTGATACGGGGGCATGGAGGCTCTAGTACCCTGTTGTACCGCCTGTACCTTTTGTAGCTGAGTTCAGCTGTTCTGGAGCTGTGTTACCTGGGACTGTATCACCCAGATTCTAAGCCTCCTACACATCTGTTTCTGTTTCAGTTAATAACTCGGTTTTAACCAACATATGAAAATAACTCACAGAAAAAGAAGCCAATTATACATTAGCTGGTACTGCTGGGCGGCCCAATCACCATATCCCCTAGTAGCATGCAGAAAGCCAGATTGCAATATGAGGGAGCTAAATGTTTAGTGCAGACTAATGTGCGCCCACTCACCTCAACCCAAGATTAGGGGGTGGGTGACTGCAGACAACATAGTCCGCATGTGTGAACTGATACCAAGGATGCCATAGATAAGTGCGACTCACCATACAGGAGTACAAAGCAGTGGATTGGCAAAGCAGTGGATTGCCCTGTATCACCACAATGTGCCACACTGGCAGTGCATCCTGGGATTAATATTGCACTCACCTATGCATGTACACAGGTGAGTGCAATATTGATCCAAGAATCTTGGACCAATATTGTACTTGCAAATTCATGATTTTTATGCGAGTGCGATGCGTTTTGTGAAAATCGACACTTAATCACTATGGGAGCAAGAATGCATCGCACTCGCATGAAACTCGCATATATATGCAAGTGCAATTTTTCTTTCTGCTCCCATCGGGAAAAATGTTTGATTCTTCAATAGAACTGCCTAAATATAGGACATGCTGCAATTTTTGTCTTGTATTTCTTCTTCTTGCAGCGCTGCGAGATAAAAATAGACCCATTAAAAACAAAGGCTTCTTTTCCCAAGACAAGCTTGAACAGTGGTCGGCGACTAACAGAATTGTATTCAACAAGGAGAAATGTAAGGTCCTACATCTGGGCAAGAAAAATGAAGAAAGCACATACAGAATGGGAGGAATTGGACTAAGCAGCAGCACATGTGAAAAAGACTTGGGTATACTAATAGATCATAGACTGAACATGAGTCAACAGTGTGATGCAGCAATCAAAAAGGCAAACGCAATTCTGGGATGTATTAAGAGAAGCATAGAGTCTAGATCACGTGAGGTCATTATCCCCCTCTACTCTTCCTCAGTCAGACCTCATCTGGAATACTGGGTCCAGTTCTGGGCACCCCACTTTATAAAAGACATAGACAAACTGGAGCAAGTTCAGAGAAGAGTTACCAAGATGGTGAGCGGTCTGCAAATCATGTCCTATGAGGAACGGTTAAAGGATCTGGGAATGTTTAGCTTGCAGAATAGAAGGCTGAGAGGAGACTTAATAGCAGTCTACAAATATCTGAAGGGCCGTCACAGTGCAGAGGGATCAGCCCTATTCACATCTGCACAAGGAAAGACTAGAAGCAATGGGATGAAACTGAAAGGGAGGAGACACAGATTAGATATTAGACAGTGAGGGGGATCAATGAGTGGAACAGGTTACCACAGGAGGTGGGGAGTTCTCCTTCAATGGAAGTGTTCAAACAAAGGCTGGACAGACATCTGTCTGGGATGATTTAGTGATCCTGCACTGTGCAGGGGGTCGGAACCGATGACTCTGGAGGTCCCTTCCAACTCTACCATTCAAGGGTTCTATTATTTCTGTGTGCCTCGCAACGCACAGAAATCATGTGAAAGTCGTCCGTGTAAATGGACCCTCACTCTGCAGCATTTTCTCCAAACCTGCCTAAGGGCCCTTTTACACGGGCCGATAAATCGTTCAGATTCCCTCATCCAGCAAGAGTCTGAACAACTGCTGTTCAGTGTAGATGCGTGTACAGACTGAACGACAAACGAGAATTTGTTCGCTTTTGGTACGTCCCGTTTCTGCACGCATATAACTGACGATGATTGGCAGGCGGTCATCCAACTATGTACGAACAACTGTTTGCTTAATGTGGATGGAGGCCGAACAATCCTCGGCCGCTCCACCTCCTTGCACTGAGCGATGATCGTTCCAGTGTAAAAACTCCTAGTTATCGCTGGACCGACCCTAAAGGCATCTGCGCCCAACAGGTCGTCCCGTGTAAAAGGGCCTTAAAACATTTGCATAGCGCTACATATTGTTTGGGGGCAAAAAAGGAAATCCGCCCAGCGTTCCATGTAAGGCTGCTATTGTTGAGCATGTGGTCGCACAGGTAAGAAGTGTACATTGGGAATCACTACTTAGGCAATTCTCTAATACAGTATGTAAAAAATGTGCCGAGCCTATCGATCCGCGCCTCGCGGCCAAATATCTATGACAGCTGTTTGCATAACGTTATTCTAAGGTATTTTACCCCCTCGGTTGAAAAAGCGCCATCACCCCCCCCCCCCCCCTTTTTCTCCGCCTTTGTGAACACCTTTTTTGGAACGGTCGCTGGAACCTCTCACATTGTACAGAGGCGTATCTAAGTAGTTTGTCAACACGGGCGTTACTGACTTGGCACAAAAGTTTCTTTACCAAAGGGATAAACACCAAACAGATAAGAAGGTGCGGTGCGGAGATGGCATGTCCCTGCAGAGACGTAACCCTGTATACATAGCTGTGCCATAGTGTGCTGAGCTGCCGCATAAACACACACACAAAGCCACGGAAAGACGATGATGAACTTGTAATGGTATATAACACTCGCTCAAGGAGCCGGGATTAGAAACCTTTTGTGATGAAGTGAAATTCCTCTGCGGGTAAATAGCACAGATCGCTGCGCGGCTCTCCGCATAGCAGGAAGCAGAAACGCACCACCGTGCCCATTGTTGGCAGACAATGGAATCTGAGTATTTCCCTTGGGTAACGATACTGAGTCACCGAGCAATGTACCTACTGTACAATACATGGCATGCAGCGTATGAAAGGAATGAGTGGCATGACACTCCGGGCTGCCAACCTAATGCCGCCTTTCAAACAAAGATTAACAACCTGGCTTCACATCCCGAGCCGCGCCGAGGAGGCATCAGCTTCACCGTAACCTTCATGTCGCTTCCTGCACAGACCGGGGAGCTGGAGACGGAGATCGCCCGGGGAAGGATCCGCACTCACATGACACCGCAATATACGCAAAACGGGCTTTTCCGACCGCCCCATCATGGTCTGGACTTGCATGGCAGTGCCTGCTGTGTATTGTTCAGGGACTGCGGTGTCTTTATATCGCACTGTATGGCTACATTGTGGCACACGGTTCTATTATCCATATGCGTCGCGTGTTTCTGACTTTTACTTCCGTTTTTTATTTTCTCGTGTAAAAAAAAAACTAGAGGAGGCCCAATTTTTTTCTCGAATTGCCAAATAAAGTCTTCTTCACGAGTGTACGCGCAAAAGCGCTCGCCGCAGTGTGACGTATTTGCGCATGAACGAGATTGGATGAATGCGTTTGCACACGAGGCTGTGCATATTCCTGTACTTTTTGCGCACGCGACCCCCCCTTCTGTGGATTAAAAGGCTTTTTAGCCAAGTGAGGTCAGATGTGTTGCTGTTGTCACAGTTTTGCGCAGTATTTCATGCTTCCTCTTGCATATTTGCGCCCCTCCCATTGACTTCTATCGAGGCCTTCGCAGCGCCAAACACAGAATGATAGAGCAGGTCCTACGAAACGCGCTCAAGAAAACAAACCCATTGAAATCAAATCTTCAGATTATTTTCTGTCTTTTGCGCACATATATTTTCCGCACACAAAAACACGTGCAAATGTGGTCGTGTGAAGCGGCCCCAATGATCAGTCAGAACCTGAGCGCACGGCGAGGAATTTAACATCTGGGGAATTTTTTACGCCAATTTTCTGTCAGATTTCCTTTTCTTTTCCAGTTTTAAAAATGCAACAAATGTATGAAATGTCGCCCGATGTTGATACATTGTCACATTCTGTGGAGTCACGCTGTACATCCCGCAGCAACTGGACTGATATTACGACAATTTTTGCAACTTTTTAAAAAGTCACATCAGAGGGGCCGCCTGCACACGGACAGATTATTGCTTCGGAATCCGGAGTGCGCGTCCGCCTCCGGATACCGCAGCAAATACCTGCCATGGAAGAGCACTTTTTCCTGCCCATGAGCAGAAATCAGTCGCGATTTTCCACTACCTGGGGGAAAAAATCGCAGCATGCTCTATTTTAGTGCAGGCCATACAGACTACTTCCATTGGAGTCAATAAACGCCGTCCGTCCCACGGCCTTACTGCAATCATCATTGCGGAAAGGCCGTGGGATCTGCGTTATCGCCTAGTGACGGTGTGGTCAAATCTGTACTACGCATGTACGCAGGGGGCACCGGCCAGGCATCAGGTTGGACTCCGCTGCGGGATCCGACCAGGACGCGTGCATGCAGCCTAAGTGTTTCTGAAAACGTCACTCAAACCCCGCCTCCTTTTCTAGACATTTTGGATAATTGGATGAGAGGTGCAACCTGTTGGTGCAAATGAATAGTAAATCTTTTTTTAGTGATTTACACCAAAATGGTGCAACGTACAGCAGAATTCTGCCACATCATCAGTAATAAATGTGCCGATGAATGACAACTGACAGCCCGGCTCCTGCTGTAACAGCCAGGAGCAGAGACACCTCCGATCGTGGCGGCTTAACCCCTCACATCTCACAATCAATAGTAACTGCACCATGTAGGCAGGTGGTAGGAGGAGAGGGCTCCTTCTGTCACCCATCAGCACCCTGTAATGTGATTTTAAGGTAACAATGGGTTCCCACAGCAGCTAAAAGCCTAATAAAGGCCTCTATGTAACTCAACCTATTAGACCCCGCCTCTGGCAGAGTCTGATAGGCTGATGTGATAGGCATTATAGAATGCACAACATAAGTAATGCAGTGTACTATATTAGCAAGACAGTGTCCATCTAGTTCAGCCTGTTTTTGATCACTTCCTTGTCTTGTTGATCCAGAGGAAGACAAAAAAAAACCCAATAAGGCAGAAGCCAATTAGCCCATTTGGTGAAAAAATTCCTTCCCGACTCCATAATGGCAGTCAGAATAATCCCCGGGTCAACCTTTGATAGTTCCTACTTGACTCCAAGACCCGGATCAACAACCCCGCTGGTCACCTAATGCCTATATCCTATAATATCATAGCGCTCTAGAAAAACATCAAGTCCCTCTTAAACTCCTCTATGGATTCTGCCATCACCACATCCTCAGGCAGAGAGTTCCACAGTCTCACTGCTCTTACAGTAAAGAACCCCCTTCTGTGTTGGTGATGAAATCTTCTCTCCTCTAAACATAGGCGCCATTATGAGGATTCATGAGCGTCGCCATGGTGATTGGCGGCTGCTGGTCACCACTCTCTATTCCTGCATTTCTTTTTGCTCTTTCCTTCTAAGCCAATTAAGAAAGTCCTATCAAAAGTGGACAACACTCATGAGGAATTCCAGCTTTCTGGCCAAAAAATGACACAGGTCAGGAGCTTCTTCAGGTCAGTTGGCCTGAAAAGACGTAAAGATTGCGTCATCTGCCAATATACAGGTGAGAGGAGACCAACCTACACAGTAGGTGACATTGACTCCACTTCCACTATTCTAGAAAGTGGAGATGTTCCTGCTGATCAAATGGTTGCACAAGATGCACATGAAGGGCCTCTTATACCACAAGACCTATGCCTAGGAAAAAAAAGAAAACCTGGGAGACTCTCATAAAAAAGACCCCGGGACGGTGATGCTATGGAGCTGTTCTTTGTCCGCATGTCACCTCCTACTAAAAAGAAACACATTTCTGAAAAGACTCATCAAGAAAATACAGCAGAGGAAGCTGATGTCTAAAGCTCCCTAAAATGTGAGATACCTAAAACACTGCACAAAAAATTGGTCAGCCTATTAAAAATATATTCTGCAGATGTCTGGTAATGATGCACAAGCACCAACCTCCAAAGACAGTCAGTCCGCAATATTCCCACCAGCCAAAATAGCTGCACTGGAGACCATTTCTGATCCACCTATATAAGATCTAGGATGCTCAGCCTTAGAACCACCACAAATGGAGGTCCCTGATTTCTGGAGGCAGCAGAACATGAATGAACATCTCCAGAGCATTTATACATCCTAAAGAGCAGCGGGCAGGAGGGCATGCTGGACGATGAGATCATCTACATGCCCAAGAACTCCTGCAGTGCCAGTTTTAGAACTTTAATGGCCTGCAGCCCACTACTGCTCTTCTTGTGGCCGTGCAACGTCCGAGGAGCAAGCCCTCAGCTGAGGAGACAGTGGGATAGAGCATTAACCTTGTCATGGGGCTCTACCATCTCCTTCCTAAGGGTGGCCAAGAACCCGACCTCGTTACTAATTTGGGGAGATCACGTTTAGCAACCTGAGTTACCTTAAGTCCTGTTTCGTCCCTGTCACACCAACGTTCATTCTTCTGCGGCGAATCACCTAGCTGGAATAAAGTAGTCCACACACAGAGAGTACTTTTCAAACAAGAACCGGCAATGTTCGGTCCTGTTCCTTTTTACTTCAATGTTTTGTAAATCAACAAAAGAATAACTTGTACGCATTGAATTATTAGTAGAGGTAGGCTTACATTTGTCACCTGTTACCTTTCATTTGTGCAGTTCAGGTTTCCCAAAGTATTTCATCCACAGTCTCAGTTATCTGTTGGATCTCTCTCTCTCTCTCTCGGATGAAACTCTCTTAACTGGACGGAACTCTTTCACACGACTTGAACATCAGGCAGTTACTCACTATTCTCACTTGACTTGCAGTTTTTGTTGACTAGATACATGCATTTCTTGTGCTCTCACACCTACGCATACTCAGCATGTCCTGGGTTCCAAAACCCCTGAAAAGGCAAACTTCCTTATATGGAGACTCTGGCATGGCTGCACTCCGGCAGGACCAACAGTCCATCTCTCCTCATCTCCATCACCTCTCGAGCTCCACTCTACTCAACCTCCGGCTCTCAACTCTCTTCTAGACATCTCACCGACAACACATCACGTCTACATCCACCAATCCATGACTAAACAAAATGATACATTTTCCAGACATTAGCAGACATTAACCTCTTCTTGCCTGCAGGTGCTAATACACATAACATTGATTCATTCAACACTTATGACAATGACATGAGACATACATATAACATGCATTTAGTACTAGAGGGGACCTGCAAACTTTAGGCCACTGCACCCAGGTACAGCGTAGTAAGGGAGGCCGTGCAAATCCACTATGATGAGGAAAGGCAGCACTGTCTGACAATCTGCTTTAAAGATGGCAAGATCCTCGTGGCCGACAGCATCAAGACCTGCAATCTGTCTCAATCCATCCATGAGCAGATAGTTTAGTGCCTTCATATTGTACAAGGAAGACATGTAGAGTCTCTGATGGGCCAAGACATCGCCCCGACCTACAACCATCAACAGACCAGGATCCTCTACATCACCAGAGCAGCAGACTCCACCCAACCCCTGACTACCACCGCAGACCCCTGGTACGGGCCCAGGACCTACAACCATCGACAGACCAGGACCCTCTACATCACCAGAGCCGCAGACTCCACCCAACCCCTGACTACCACCGCTGACCCCTGGTACGGGCCCAGGACCTACAGACTTCCTGGCACCAGTAAGTAATCACTGACTTTCCTCGATCGCTCTATATACCATGTACTGATTTGGGGGTTGTGTGCTGCTATTACAGGGAGGTGTCTGATCTTCATTGCGTTTACCATTTGTTCCAGAAAGAGTAAGAAGCAAGTAAAACCCAACCGTCAAACGCAGAGCCGGAAGTAGTTCCCATCGGACGCCATCACAAAACCCTGAATAACGTAAGATCTTTCTAACGCAATTACTATAATGTCTTCTCATGTGATAATATAGGTTTGTATAATAAGCACAGTAACAACTGAAGATTGTGGATACTCAAAACACCACAAAAGTGGCCCCTCAGCCTCTGGGCCCCAGAACTGTGCTGTCTGTAGTTCTACCTATACCAAAAGAGGATTTTTTATTTCTTATCTGATACCAGTCCCAGATTCCTGATTATCAAACGGTTGTGTGCCAGCAACATGTGCCAGATTATTAGACGACAGGGACCGCATCCATGAGAAGACATCGTATCTTCATTGAACACTGGTGATTTGTCATCTTCCGGATTCTTGATGTTTTATGGTGTTTTCTGCTTATTTTGGATATAGCAATGTGACCTGATAAGAACAAGTGGGAAGAGGCCTGCATTCTCTGATCGTTTTCTAATAGGTGGCTGAGGAGCGGTGTCATGGTGGTGATGAGTGCAATGCGCTCTATGTAATCTTGTGCACAGATGAAGGTAAGCAACAGGATATAGATGACTAATGGAATTAGGTGAACGTGACGCCAGTGCCTGACTTAGAAGAACTTGGTAGAGAAAAAAAGACTAACACGTATTTGAGTAAACTGCAGGCACACCATTTACTGTAAAAGTGGCAGTCTGCAGGAACTACACATGCATATACACAGTTGAACACTTGATACACTGATAAGCAAACCCTGGGCGGCATCACCTGACATATGGGAGGTAAGCCATAGAGAGAGACTGACTATGACTGAAAACCCCTATCAACCCCACTAACAGTTTTTCAAACCATGAAACACTAGATAAGATTTCTCCAGAACTCACTCAATGGTCCTATGGAGAGTCTCTGCTGTCTGAAGCTTGGCTGTGTTGTGCCTATGTTGGCTGTTTTGCTGAAAACAGTGTTGAAAGAATTTCAGATCTTGACGACAAACACGGACTTTTATCAGTGTAATGGGCGATCGCTGAGCCGCACACCGGGTGTCTTGGAGTGATAGTTAAGCTTTTTAAGCTACAGGACAGGGAGGAGGGAAAGCCAAAACACGGCTTCATTCCTCTGCTCGGTCAGGTGATCTATGACATCATCCCAGGTATTACAGTGAAATTATAACTACCACTTGTAAATGAGCTGCAGCTAGGACAATGCTCCTGACTTGCAGTTAAGTACTTTTATACTGCAGTGTCACACTTTAGGTCATTGGACCAAAATACATCGCAGGTAAGAGGAATATGACGACCGGCAGTAAATAGTATATCACTTATATGTAATACTAGCTGCTATACCCGGCTTCGCCTGAGTTAATTTGGTACTGGTGTTTATCTGGTGTTCACACGGAAAATCTTATGAAGTCGTCGTTACTTTAGAGATACTGAGGAAAAAAATATGTTCACCATTTTGCATAGTTCTCTGCGTTACCCAGGAAACACCACGTGGAGGTAACCATGCGACGTTTCTTTTATATAAAATGACATCGGGAAGTAAGAGAATTAGATTCCGTATGTAAAATTTGGACGCTAATTCTTTTGCGCTTAGAATTGAATAATCGAGTTGGGACCCATAAGCTTTTCCTATTTTGGACATAATCTATGCTTGTGCCAATTTCAAGTTTCTACGACATCGGGAAGTTGGAGAATTAGTGGCGAGTCAGTCAGTGAGTCAGTCAGTCAGTGAGTCAGTGAGGGCTTTCGTCTTTATATATATATATAGATTCTGCTGCTCCATGTTCACTGCTGTCTATTGTATCTGCAGATCACTATTCCAGAGAGGGGGTCTCGCTGTGTGCTGACAGTGAATATGGGGTACAGCCGGAGGTGGCGACCCTACCACGTCAATGACATAGTGCCCAAAATAGAGGACCAGAGGACCCGCGCTTCAGCAAGAGGCAGATCCAGGCTTGGTTTCCGCTCTCATCATCGGACTTGACTCACTGGACTTTCTGCAGTTGGATATAGTCACAGAAGTGGGTTATCTGCTGCATCAGGAGGCAGATTCCATGCTCATCTGTATCTGGAGGCAGATTCCATGCTCATCTGTATCTGGAGGCAGATTCCACGCTCCGCAGCCCAAGGGAGGGCTGTCCACCAGCCATGGTTCCCTAGAGGTTTCCTCCACTGGGGTGGGGGTGGTGGGGGTTCCTCTCATGCGGGCTGAACTTACGACTCTTCGTGAGTCAAGGGCCCCTCATCATCATCATCATCAGGCCAGAACTAAGTCCCGTGCCCAGACCTCTGGGACCATTTACCACCTTGAATAAAGAAGTCATTGTATATAAGGTGCAGCCGATTCATTCATCGTTCAGTCGGGGCATGGATTTTCACTGGATGGTAATCATTCTGATTCCTGCTGGATCGGAGGAATCTGAATGATTTATCAGCCTGTGTAAAAGGGCTCTAATAAACGGTCTAAACTTACACTAGACAGTCTTAAAATTCATGCTTATCTCGTAGCGCACTTGACCTCCTTCACCCTCCAAAACTGCAGCAATTCATCATGACCTCTGCCCACAGGTATTCAAATACAGTTTCCATGACTGCGCAGCACCTGTTCATCACAATGATTCCTGACATCCTCCTCTGACCCCTTTTTGTGACGAGTTGTTTCCTTTCACAGAATCCTCTTTTGCTGGATGTTTTTCCTCAATCGCGCCATTCTCTGTCTACTCTCCACATCGCTGCATGAGACAAACCTCACAAGGGGCCACTCAAGGGCCACTCAGTTTACATAGGATCTGTATACACAAAATGGTGTGATATTTCTTTTTTAATGAACGTTTCAATGTAATTTGATTCCTGCCCTTTTTTCACATACGGGTTTGTCCCTAAATGGGATTTCATCCAGCATATGTCTCATTTTAGAAGCTGCTTAGAATATTCCATATCCCATAGAATGTCTGTAATGTGGCTTTGTTTTCATCGAATGTATTAAGTCATCGTAGAAAATGGAAAAAGTTATGGCGGATGCCACCGAGCTTCTCTCACGCTGCTCCAAATGGTGCCGTTTAGCTCCTATGTTATTACACGCACCACATCAAAATGCTCCTTTGTGTGTTATTCACATTAGAGTCCCCAAAAACATTATGGTTACCGCGCCGCCTGGTTGCCAACTCGAAAAATATCACTAATAAAATCTTAACATATGCTGTAAGCTAAACAATCACATAAGTGAAGGCCGGCGCTGAGACCACAGAAATTTGTACCAAACACACAGAATTCTTGAGCTCCTGTCAAGAATTGCATTCAGCAAATGACACAAACTGATGTAAACGAGAAATGTTTATTTGGGGAATCGGTGATAGGATTTTTGGCTTAGAGGGGAAATTTAAAGTTGATGTTGCAGAGGTGGACATTTTAGGGGTGCGGAAGATATTTGTCCAAAAATCAAAATTGGGCCCTACTCTAAGTGGTGGTTGGTCCAGGCCTCGACTCGAAAAGTATCCTTAATGGCTGATGAATATCTATTTCCCGTCATTCCCCCAACTATTCACCTGAGCGTTTATGTGTTTTTCAGCTCTGCCAATAGACTATCTCCGGAGGGAACAAAAGGTCTGTCGAGGAAAAGCTGAGAGGACCCCGTATGCATTGGAGAGTTGTCTGGTCATGCCAAAATCTGAGGGGTTGGACGGCTATAGTTTGTGTCTATGGCTATGGTCTAATCTTTACCCCATCCTTGATGGAAGTGTCCACTACTTTTTTCCTGGACCAGTTCCTCTTCCTTATTGTGGTTCCATTGGCTGTGAAGGCCTACACAAGTTCACCTACCAGTGGAGAACCCAGGCCATCACTTTACAGACTCATTAGATTAAACCAATGGCTTTGAAGGGATATTTAAAATGGATTTTACAGGGGCAGCCATTGTGGAGGTGCAGAAGATATTTATCCGAAAATGAAAATTGGGGCATACCACTGATTCTTGGTCCAAGACTCCCCCAACCGTTCAACCGAGCATTCATGTAGAAGAGGCGGGTAAGCTGCAAACAGACTGCTGTGCCAATGGCTTATATCTACGATGAACAAAAGGATTACTCATTGAAATTCAATATGCCTGATCTTTCTTTACATCAAAATCATCTGTCAGGGAAAAGTTCAGAATACACATAGGATAGCCCTCTGGTCATGCCAAAATGGGCAGGTTCAGATGACTATAGTCTAATGTGTCTATGGCTAAGGTCTAACCTTTGCCCCATTGCTGGTGGAAGAGTCCACTGCTTTCTGCTTTGGCCAGACCCTCTTCCTTATTATAGTTCTATTGACTGGAGAGGAGAAGTCTACACCAGCTCACCTACCTATAGGGGATACTGAGCAGTCCAAGTTCACAAATGCGTTGTGTTAAATAAGGGCATTGTCAGGACGTGAACCGGGAACCTCTTGTAATGCAAGCACTGACCCTACTTATTGAGCTTTCCAGCTTGTGAACATTGTCCCTAACTTTCAGCCTGTTCTCTGATCCCAGTTATCTAGCTCCTGCCTCTTGTTTCTGACCCCGCCTCTTGCCTTGATTGCATCTCCTATAAAAGCCTGGCTTTGCCACTCCTTCAGTGTGTGATCATTGTGTTCCACCACTTTGATCAAGCTCCTCTTCCTTCTGCTCCTCTACAAGCATACCGATGATACCTCCTGTTGCTGAGCTTTGACTTCAATTTGACTACACTTCCATCTCATCCCATTTGTACTGCATACTGGTACCTCCTGCTACTGACCTTTGGCTTCCATCTTGACTACACTTCCTTCTCATCCCATTGTACTGCACACTGTGACTTCCCGATAACAACTCCTGGCTATTCTGACTACTCTCCAGTGACCGGCTTGGCTCCTACACCTGCAGCTCCATCTCAGCATCGGTAAGACATGCCAGGTATGTTCATGTAAACAAATGTCCTGTATTGGGTGAGTTGGCACTCAGGTGATACTCAGGTGAAAGCCAGTCAAGAGCATAGGCAGCAAAATTGTGCATGCGTGTGCCATGCTATAAGGAGAGTGAGAGCTATTGAGCCAAGAAGAAGCAGTGTACTGGCACAGTACAAGGGTTACAGAAACCCTGGCCATTTAGATTTACATCCATGATGGTGGAACATGAGACTACCGGTACATGAGACTACCGGAACTTCCGGTGACTAGTCATGGGAAGAGACTGTTCTGTTGTGTCTGCCTCCAGCTTGCCAAATTATGTACCAACTTTGTTGAATTTAGTGCAAATGATTGAAGTATTGTTACGGTATACTATCCTTGATACGCCAGCCCGGATGCCCTAGATCTCACCCACAACCCCTGTCCCTGCCTGCTTGCCTCCACTCCTGGCTAACCCCAGGCGGGCAACTGGGCGGCAGTCCCTACTCTAACTAGGGACCGAAAAAGGGACGCTGGTGTACCTGGATGGAAAGGGTAGAATACCGGCAGGAAAGGCAGATGTAAATAACCAACACAAACAATACTAAGCAGAACCGAGGCAGATGGAAAAACCTGGTGGATAATAGCAAGTATAGCAGACAAGATGACAGAAGCAGGAGACCAACAGAGGCAGACTAGCTAGCACACTGAGGGAAACCAATAACTGGCAGTGATTGCCAGTCTCTGCCCGACCTTTAAACAAAAGCCTCCGCCCAAGGGCGGAGAAAGGGAGATAGCTAACTCCCAACAGAACAAAATAAAAGGGAGCTCATGCACAGCAGCTGCACTCACAGGTGCGCACACGCACGGCGCCGCGCTCCACCAGCACCACGCCGGCCAGGCACCCGCTCCCCCGGCAGCCGAACAACAAGCCGGAGGGATGCGCCCCGACTGCTCTGAAAAAAACCACACAGCGTTCCTCCCTGTCTATTTTGAAACGGCCTTGTTCTTTTATAATATCATAGGTCGTGATAAGCCCCACCCCCCCTGACATGTTGGCACTTTGCGATAAATAAGTGGGTTTTGGGTTGCATTTTGGGCACTCGGTCTCTAAAAGGTTCACCATCACTGGATTGGGTCATTAATATTTAAGTCCCAGGAAACACCTTTAAGGTTATCATCGAAAACACAATATTTTGAAAGGATGCAAAATGCCCTGAATCTCATCTGCAATTGTTATGACTACAAAAGCCGGTGACAAGAGAGATACTTAAGAGGTCGCCCAACAAAGACGTCAGTAATTTGTTGTTGGGGAGGCAAAATCAATGGCTGAACTACAAGGCTTGATTGCTAGACATAAATAGGGGTAAATGCTTTATAATGATTGTTCGGAAGGGAATGTATGGTTAGTATGCAAATAGAGCGAGTGACACACCGACAAGTATACATGGTCAGATACAGATAGTTGGAGGCATTTCTATAAAGGTTACATTGATGGGTTCCCGATCTCTGTGACACTCGTCTACCAGGTCTGCCCAGAGGCCACTTCAGAGGATTGTCTCAAAGGATCTTTCATCCCCCATAAATGTACACAATTTTTATGTGCCGTCTGAAAGATGCAATCAGCCAATGAACGAGCATTAGATTGTTCATTGGGTGATCAGAAACCTCTTCACATAGGCCGATGGTTGGGCAATTGAACTTTCCTAGGAATCCTCTTGCCTCATCTTCGGCCCATGAAAAATGGACATTAAGATGAATAGTACTTGAAGGAGCCCAAAGCCATTTCATACCGAAGGCTAGATTTCCACAGTGAAATTGGTCGTATAATGGACCCCAATGTTTACCTATAGGAAATAGTTTACATGAGATTGGCAACAATCACAAGAATTACAACAATTTTACCCATAGGGAGGAAAGTATTGAGGTCGTGCCATGGTTGCTGTAACCCATGATTTTACTATCACCAATCATTGTTGTAGAGCCATAATTTTAATCAATCCCACCGACTAAGGCGGAGGTTTTACGGGTTTAGTAGAACATGGCTTCTTTAGTCTAGAAACAGCTCCACGTTGGTCCATGAGTTGTGTCTAGTATTGTAGCTCAGCTCCCCTGAAGTGAATGGGACTAACTTGCAATCTGTGGACCGATGTGGCACTGTTCTTGAAAGAAAGCAGCCACCTTTTTCTAAAAATGTACAACACCTTAAATTTTCAACTAAAAACACACTATGTGTAACTTCTCTCCACTCTTGTCAAGGGGTAAGGCTCTTGATCAAAAGACCTCCTCTATTAAGAATCCCACAATAGAGTGTATGAAAATGAGTTTTCTAAACATGATGTATGGACACCACTACATGGCAATCTCACGATCCCTACAGTAGTCTCTGGTCAATGGCAGGTGCCAGACAGACATTGAGCTAATGCAGGCAGAATTGTAATAAGCAGAAAATGAGCTGAAGCATAACCACAGCCAAGCTGTTGGACAACTGGGGCGTAGTGGTAAGGACTAGCTGGAATGAGAAGGGCAAGGTTAGAGTGGTGATGCCAGGGAAGGCATGTGGATTCTTGGGTGATTCACAGTGAGACACAGGTCTCCCATACTCTTGTCTTAATAAGTATAAAGCATGTTTACCCAGGCTGTCATTGGCCCTCAAGTCCAAAAGGCCCTGGCATGTGCCCATCATCAATGGGCCAGATGACAATGGCAATGAGATGTGGTTAAGAAGATCTGAATGTAGCTCAGGGGCAGGGATAGTGATTGACAGGTTGCATGAAGACATCATCATGTGCTAATTTACTGGGGAGGGGACACCTCATGTCTCCCCCACCTCCTAAAAATGTTAACCACGCTAGTTATGTTGGTTGGGACTGGAGGTAATCTTTAAGGACATGACCTCTTTTTGAAAAAGGTAACTCTGATGGTATTTTCATACATTCCAAAATGAACATGAAAAGACCTGAGATTTCCCACCTTCCCCAGACATATACGATTGTCGCGTTTCAGATTAGATCATGTAGATGGACGATAATCTATGACAGCAACGTCCTGTTATATATATCTCGTTATCCACCCATATCACTATATATACAAAATACTGTCTTAGGTGCGGACAGAATATCTGCTTGATATGCAGGCGGCGATGGAACCACTTGTTGTCTTCGTTTATTTGCAGATATTCCGAAAATGCACTTCAAGTGTAAACCAAGAATTTCAATGATTAGTAGGTCTGTCACTAGTATGTGTATGTTATATGGACAACGTATTTATATGGTACATCCCAGTCGCCAATCAGACATTGCATGATTCGTAGGTATATGGTATCCCTGAAGGATCTACTACTGATTTATGATGTCCTGACAGTGAAAAAGTAAAGTAGGAGTAAGACCTCATGTCCACTAGCAAAAGTGAATTGCGGATTCCGCATGCAGATCTCGCCACATTCATATCTATAGGTGGGGATATCCGCATGCAAAAAAAATACCATTTAAAGCAAATCCGCGTGGTATTTTTCTAGTGGACATGAGGCCTAAAGGTCACCAGCTGTTTATATGCCCAAGTGATATGGCTTTTACCCTACTGTTACCTTCCAGTGATATTGCTTCTACCCTACTTCCAAGTTGTAGCACAAAATAGTATTTGCCTCAATCAATATTGGGGAAGCATCCTGTAGGGTTTCCGAGAGCCACCTGAAGCCCCCAAACCATGGGTCAGGGAACGTTGATCTAAAGGGAGATCTGAAATCAGTGAAGTTTGGACATTTCATTTCACAGCACTGCCAAAAAGTACTTTATAGAGTACTGTGATCCCTTGTTTTGGAAATCAATGGAGGTCTGACCTCAAAAATCACTACCAATGCCATCTTCTTATAATGGGCCGGTCGCATTTGTGAATGGAACGAAATGGAGGAAGGACGATGTAGTAATGGGAGTGCTTATTGGAGGCAATGACACGGTCTGAGGGAAGAGCTGGAAGAAGTCCCGATTACATGGGTTTTTAGATTACATGGGTTTTTAGCAACTGGTTCGGTGGTAAACAAGCAGGAGTCGACCACAGGCTTGCAACACTTTACTTATAGAGTCCAATAGTGACAGCTTTGGCTTCACAGGCCAGATGGTAGAGTAGCAACAGGTGATGGCGGACGGCACTCATGTTGGCGCATTCTTGTAGCTGCTTCTTGTTGCCTATTCTGCTCTCAGCTACTGTCTCTCTAACCACGGCCCCCCCGAACTCTCCCATTCTCGAGGTGGATGTGTTCTGCAGTGCTCATCTACTGTGTCACAACTCTCTTTCACTTCTTCTCCATGTGGATACTTATATAGATGTGTAGCCAACACTCAACACTGCATCACTGCGAGGCCGTGCGCCATCACACAAAACGGCTGCTGAATTAAAGGGATATAACCCACAAAGAACATATATCAAAAAAACAATACGACACAATTGAAAACCCTCTTACAGGAGACACCTCACAAGATCATTGTAGGCAAGGGCGTAACTGTAGGGGGTGCAGGGGGTGCGGCTGCCCCTGGGCCCAGGAGTCTTAGAGGGCCCATAAGGCCTCTCTTCTCCATATAGGGAGTCCAGTACTATGAATAAAGCATTATAGTTGGGGCCCCTGTTACAGGTTTTGCATTGGGGCCCAGAAGCTACAAGCTACGCCTCTGACTGTAGGGTATCCCAAAGCAATTCACAAATAGCCAAATGTGAACCTACACTTTGGGGACAAAATATCGAAAAAAATCTTAGAACTTTTGCTTTGTCTAGTGCAATTTTTACTAATATGTACCCTCTGGGTTACTTAAAAGAAATCCCTTTAAAGAACCCTCATATTTCACTTTTTTGTTCTGGCATTGATGCAAGAGATGTTCATCCATTAAAGAAATGATTAGATCTTTACATGTTCCGACCCCATAGAAAAATCTGTCTTGAGGAGCATCAAAGAAGAGAAAGACCTCTAAACAGGAACAGCACGGGTCCAACAGCCACCAAGTATAGATTACATAGGGGCAGGCTGTGAGAATGCCAAAACAAGACCATTGTGAGGTATCCTCAAGAGTCTTCTACTAGAAGGGATCACACAATACAATTGCATTGTGCCTTGGTGTTCCAGCTAAATAGTTGGTTCAAAAGCCTTTAAAGATAGAGAGAGATGAAGAATGAGCCGTTTCCAGGCATTGAGCATCATACAACTAATATAATACAATTAAGAAGCTTAGATGAACAGCAGTATATGATGGAGATCTAACAAGATTGTATCTTAATAGATCATTTGAGGCATTATACAGGAAACTTGGCTGCTTTCTTCCAAAAGCAGCGCTCCTATACCTTTCCATGGGTTCTGTCTGATATTACAACTCAGCCTCATTCACGTCAATGGAGTTGAGTTCAGGGGTTCCTCTACCATGAGCCAACCTGAGGCCGGCTGCAGGACCTCAGAGGAGCCGCAGTTTTCTATCTGGTCGGTAATTACTTTTTGCAGCCAGTGACTTTATGACTGCATTACAAGTCCAGGTACTAAAGATGCTTCAGGCGCTCCGAGATCTTAATTTATTGAAGTCAGAGCACCCGAAATCCCCTATTTCCATAGTGATATGTGGTAGGCACTTTGCACATATGTATTTAAGCTAATCATGGACTCTTTAAAGTAAATCATTGCAGTTGTATCAAGGTGGGGCTCAGGCCTTAGAATTTTAAGCCATTTCATTTATAGCAATTTTTTAAAAATCGGTATTACCCTGTTTTTAACCCATAGGGGGCGTATTCCTTATGACATCTTGCTGACATTTAAGTGTCCCTAGAAATGACTCTTAGAATTTGGCCACTAAGTGTGATACGGAGTGGAGAAGAGCTGCTGGTTGTAAAACTCTGAAATTCTAGCTGGAAATCAGCTCTGCGTTCCTGGATGAAGGCAAGTCCCGACCTGAAGACTGAAGAAATGTTTTGACAGATTCACAGGCCAGAAATATTTTTATGTTGGAAGCGGCAGACTACATTTAACATTTCCTCTTTTGTACTGTGGCCATGTAACTCTGCGAAGTACTTAAAATTAAAGGGGTTGTCCCGCGCCGAAACGGGTTTTTTTTTTTTTCAATAGCCCCCCCGTTCGGCGCGAGACAAACCCGATGCAGGGGTAAAAAAAAAACCACGGATAGTACTTACCCGAATCCCCGCGCTGCGGCGACTTCTTACTTACCTTGCTAAGATGGCCGCCGGGATCTTCACCCACGGTGGACCGCAGGTCTTCTCCCATGGTGCACCGTGGGCTCTGTGCGTTCCATTGCCGATTCCAGCCTCCTGATTGGCTGGAATCGGCACACGTGACAGGGCGGAGCTACGAGGAGCAGCTCTCCGGCACGAGCGGCCCCATTCAGAAGGGAGAAGACCGGACTGCGCAAGCGCGTCTAATCGGGAGATTAGACGCTGAAATTAGACGGCACCATGGCGACGAGGACGCTAGCAACGGAACAGGTAAGTGAATAACTTCTGTATGGCTCATAATTAATGCACGATGTACATTACAAAGTGCATTAATATGGCCATACAGAAGTGTATACCCCCACTTGCTTTCGCGGGACAACCCCTTTAAGGACAAAAAGGGAAAGAACAATTAGAGAAAAATTCTTTAAAAAGTTGTGCCTACTTTAAAAATTGAGGAGATAGAAATATTGATGGAGCCAAATGTGTTCTTGCTGGCAGCAGCCCTGCGGTGTAGTGGGGTAAGAGCCTTGGTTTCCACAGAAGTAGAGGTCCAGCTGAGTCTACCTCTGGGGGCTGCATCCTCTTATCACTATCAGATCCTTTAAGAATGTTTTTGTGAATTTTTGAAAAATTCATATCACTTTCCAGTTTGGATTTGTATGAAATGTTGAATAATTTTTTTTAAAGTTTTGGTTTACTTTTTGTACTGATTTTTAGTTTTTTGTGATTGAGATGAAATGTAGAATTCTGCTGGTTTCTTGTTACAGAAGCCCAGGACATTACATTCATTTTAGATGGGTTACTAGAAGGGGCCACTGGATAGTGATACAAAGGGGGAAAGCAACATGAAATGACTAAAACAAAACTAAAAGGTTGTGTAGATTTAAGGGGTTGTCCTATCAGGGACATGAGTGGCCAGACAGAACTTCCACAGGTGATATCAGCCATGAATTAGAGAAACTAGGTGTCTTCTGTCTGAAAAGCGTTTACAGATGGGACATCTCCATCACATTGAATCCCACCGACCTTTGGTGGCCACTGCAGGAACACCATACACCAATTTTTAATGTATAGACCACACTTTACTGCTTTCAGCCTCAGTCACATTAATTTGCAATATCTGATACACCTCTTGGTTCTGAAGGCTAAACATTTGTAAAACTAGTGCAACTAGGATTGAAATATATATATATATATATATATATATATATATATATATATATATACACACCTTTCACTGATAGGCATTCTGTCTGTAGTTGGCTTTTTTGCTTTTGCAGGAAGCAGCATACCCACACCAGAACAGTTCACTAAATAAATACTGTAGCAGAACCAAGCTCATAACATGAATACAGCACCAGAGTCAAGCTCATTACATAAATACAGCCCAAACTAACCTCAGTATAAAACACATCCCCAAAACAAGTCCATAACATAAATACAGCCCCAGAACTAAGCTTAGTTCATACATAGAAACACCAAAACCAAGCTGGTAACATAAATACGGTATCAGAACTAAGTGACAGTGTTGTGAGGGCATTGATGTGCTGACAGTGCCTCAGAACATCAGAAAGAAGGAGATAGAGTCAGTAGGATAATTCAGCTAGCATCAAAAGACACTGACGCATGAAGGAAGGACATCATCTGGCCAGGCAGTCCCAAAGGGGCAAATTACCCCCCAACCTACATCCATCTGGTGCCCCCTGTACAACGTGGTAGCCAGAGCCCTGTGTGACCACATGGGTTCTGCGTAGCTAAGGCTGGCCATGGACCTCATCAAGACTCCTACAGCTGCATAGTAAAAGGTTCAACTTTATTGAATTTCCAAAACATCCATGAAAAACACATAGGAGCTGCACACGGCTTACATGCTTCAAGCATCAAAACCCTTTGAATTTGTATTTGGAAATATCAGTGCTCTCGGTGCCTCTGTGCATCCTTATGCAAGGTGAGGTGGAACATGTTAGTCTCCTACAGCTGGAGGGTACAAGAAAATTGACTTGGCCAACAAAAATGGCTGCTTCCACTAAGTTCAAGCATCATGTTCACCATACGGTACACAAGTAAAACCAGGACCATTTCTAAAAAAAACAAAAACTGTGACGGCCATGTTGGTTGACACCCGTCAGTCATCTAATAGCAGATATAAAGAAAATATAGCTAAACCAAATTGTCAAAAACTTGATCAAAGTGGGCAACTCAAAACGTGTCCATTTATTGGTGGTCTTTTTGATTTGATGGCTATCCATCTTACATGAGCTGACCTCTAGAGCTTGTATCATACATCTATTTGTAATCCCGTCTCCCTCTTATACCTCCACAGGACCAAGGACCCACCTGCAGTGTGTCTATCAGCACCTCTACCTGGCCAGCTATTTCTTAGTTACACATAACAGAGTCGAGAGGCCGGCTTTCAGCCTCATGTATGTGTGCGTCTTACAGAGCCTAGAGCCATATGGGGGGGGGGGGGGGGGGGAGACGAACCCTTCAAGAAAAATCTGCTCCTTAAATTAGGTCTTTGTAGCCCGGAGCTTAGAAAACTCTAGAACTTGTGCCAGGATTTGTCTTTCTTGACTCGCAGCCAGCTGAAGACTGATAGATTTATGAAGGTTACAAAAATGTTGAGGCATGTTTTTTTTTGTTAAAGGGAAGCTATATGATTTTCACACAATGCAAACCTACATATTAACAAGGTATTTTTTTTTTAGATTTTTTATGTGTGTTTTTAGTTTCAGTTCAGGTACGGACTCTTCTAATTTTCCAATAATAGTGGGTCATAATGACTGCGGTATTATTTATTTGGTTATTCAGTAAGCATTGTATGGTTTTTACGTGTGCACTGTATGACACTACTATTTAGTATTGTGCGGTACTGTTAATTGGTATTGCAGGGCAGTATAATGTATACTCAGTATGGCATCGTTATTTCAGCATATTTGGGCTGCATGTAAAAGACTCACAGATGGCAAATAAAAATGCCATGCAATCCGAATAAATCATCCAACTCTGGTGGCAAAATACTGAATTTCTTCTGTTTTACACCAAATTCACTGGTTACAGAACTTGGGTCGACACTGCACTGAGTTTTGACACTACCCACATCAGGATGTAGTGTGTGTCATCGGGAAGTGGACCCAGAGGACTGGAGCGGCTACAACAGCGGCATGCAAAGCGGTGGGAGGGGGGTCTAGGCGGAAGGAGAGAGGAGTGGTAATTTTTTTTAAATTATCCAATTCGAGGTCCAAAAGGAAATTGGGGGCATCTGATCTGGCGTCTCTTTTAATTATGGCATCTGATCTGGTCTAGGGTCTCTATTAATTATGAGATCTATTCTGAGGTCTGTTTCAATTATGGGGTCTAATTTGCAGATCTGTTTTACATATGTCTAATCTATGGCCAATGCAGAATCTGCAACAGCCCCCCCCCCTCCCCCCCTCTCTCCCAGCTACCATGTGTCATTTATAATACTGATGTCTTTTTAAAGAGGGGCCTTTAAGCTCCATCAAGCTTCGGGGCTGAGAAGCGACTGCTACTTCTGTACCAACTATAGCTACATCCAGGCCACAGATGTTTCAGTAACAAACTCTGCAGTCTTCAGGAGAAGTTGCCAGGATGGTCTGGGGTGATTGGAGAAGAAGAGTAAGCGAGTCATCCCATTAAATACTTATTCTGTACTTACCTGTTTCTTTTAAAATGTATTTAAATCTCTTTCAATAGAAAGTCCGGTGGTTTTCAATTAATTCTATGGGTTGAGAGGGGGACGCAATTTACCTAACCTGTCTAGGGTACCGAATCTATTTGACCTGGCCCTGTCTAGAGGCTGAGAAGAAAGTTCTTATACAACTTCTGTGGTAGAAGAAACACCATGGCAAAAATGTATCCAGTGTCACAGTACTGGCGAAAGCCACGGAGCTTATTGTTTGTGGAGGCAACGGAGAAGTTGTGGATGAAAGAATTACTTAGCCCTCAACTACAGTATCTTATGTGTCGGGTCAAATTTAAGAGGAAGGTGGCCAAATTAGTTTTCAGCTGGGGCCATCTATTAGTCTTTGATAATTGTTCACTAATTTTTTGCAACTTTTCCAAAAAGTTGAAGAACCCAAGAAAATAACAGGTTATTCCTAAAATACTGTGAGAATATCTTCTAGTGTAAAGACTTCACCAAAAGTTTTGAATGCTTAGTAATGTCCGAGATGGAATTCTTGTCTGATCCTTTCTTCTGCGGCACTTGATCAGCGATACCGATGTCTGGCTTAAGTGCCCGGCATTAAAAGGTTTAATTTGAAAGTGGTGAACATTCCTAAGGCATCTAGAAATCACGTGCCCACATTAGCACATACTCTCTGTGCTTCCTCATGCCAATTTGGACGCACTACAACCGGGAACAGATGCTCTGAATTCTAGGTTTCCGATTACAAAGCCGCCTTATCTGTGTTTTGTGTTTCAACACCATTTGTTCAATTACCTGCAGTTAATATTTTACATTGAATGCGCCTGTGTTCCCGTGAGGTCTCACCAGGGCTGATAATGCACCAACAAGTATATGGAGTGCACATAAGAGCGCGCCGTGCAAATGTCAACGCTGCAATGCGGCCCATTCCCAACAGCTGAAACCGCTACTTGTGCTTGGGTCCTTGTATGGGAATTCACACAGGAGGGGCCCTTTTCCGCAGGAATAACTGACCAGGTACCATGGCACCAAAAATAATCATGATCTTTATTTATATAGCGCCAACATATTCAACAGCACTTTACAAACCGGGGGAAAAGCAAATACAAAAAAAGTCACAACATAAACCAATGTGCAGCCTGAATAATAGGGGTGAGGGCCCTTCTCACAAGGGCTCACAGACTATAATAATGCTAAAATGAAGAATCACCCTTATATAGCACATACATATTACGCAGCACTTTACATCACTTCATACTATGTGTTCTCTCCCCATTGGGGCTCACTATCCATATTCACCCATCTGTATGTTGTTTTTTTTTGAAGTGTGGGAAGGAAGTAGGGGTGACACGAGATATAAAAGTGTGTTCTATACAGCTTAGGGTATTATACATACTCACCTACCTCTGTGTGAGTCAATCACCAGCCGTGTTTGTGTATAAACAGGTGACAGGTACAAGGTGTGGGGGATGCAGTGGAAAGAAGGGGATCAGGTTTCCAAATGGGAGGGTAGAGACAGGGTAGATGTGGAAGGGTTTAGATTGGGGGCTATATAGTAGGCCTCCCGAAAAAGATGTATTTTAAGGCACATTTAAAGCTGTGGGAATTGGGAAGTTACCTGATTGTCTGGGTAGCATGATCCAGAGGACTGGTGCGGGATAGTTTAGTGAGGGGAAGACGGAACAGTAGCAAGTTGCAGTAATCAAGCCAAAAATGGATAAGAGCAATAATAGCAGTTTTTGATGTCTCAATAGGGAAGAAAGGGCAGATTCGGGAGATGTTTTTTGAGGTGCAGGTGACATGAGCAAGTGATTAAATATGGGGAGTGAAGTAAAAGTCAGAATCAAATATGAACCCAAGACAGCGGGCGTGATGCCAAGGAGCATGGTGGTACTGTAGTGGCCTGAAGTGTGGCACTACAATATAAAAGTACTTAACTGCAAGTCAAGAGCAACTGTCCTAACTACAGCTCATTTAGCAAAGGGTAGTTATGCTGGATTTCATTTAATAAGAAGATGGAGTCAGGATAGGGAACTAAATAGTTAATTTAGCTTAGCCATTTTTACTTTACTACAAAGGCTGAAGGAGCTGGGGAAAACCCCCTAGAGGGCAAAGGAGCTGCCACTGACATAGATTACGTTGATGGGTGGAGCTAACCGCAGCCGAGATAAGGCGAGCTGCCTGAGTGGAAGAGAATGGGGAATTTCCTATTCCTCTAATCCGTGACATAGTAGATAATTATAAAAGTGTTGCAAAGCGGGGAACGAGTCCCGGTGGAGACAAAGAAAAGGAGAAGCAGGAGGGAGGATGTTTGCAGCCAGATGAAATCATGTGACTGGCTTCCCACCCCTGTCTTGTAACTAGAGCAGTGAAATTCCAATTTCCAGAAACCCTGTGTGCAGCTGATCAATCATCCACTATGCAGAGAGACGCCTGCACTTGTCTTCAAGACCTGAAATCTTTTCAAGCCGTGCTTCTACCAAACAGTCAACACAGTCATAGCATCACAGGCTGCAAAGATCACAGAATTTCCAGAGGATCCCACGGAGTGAGTACTGGAGAATCTTAGCTTGTGTTTCATGGTTGGTAATTTACTATTAGTCATGGAAGGTAAATAATGCATTATTTTGATAGATCGGGCTTTTACGGAAACGGCGATACCAAATATGTATTTTTGTTTTATGATTTAGAATCTTTTATCATAAAGATGGCGAAACGGGGGTGATTTAAACTTTTATTACTTTTTTAAAATTAAAACTTTTGACTTTTATTTTAGTCCCCCTACGGGACCATAACTTGCGATGCTTTGATCACTCCTGCAGTATGATGTAATGCCATAACATTACATCATACTGCGATCTGATAGGCAGTCTATCAAGCCACCCCACAGGGATGGCTTGATAGGCATTCTGCCGTGACAGCCCTGGGGCCTTTCAGAAGGCCCTCTGCTGCTATGACCCCTGCATGGCTCCCTACAATCTTAGTTCTTCTAAGTCAGGCACTGGCGTCACGTTCACCTAATTCCATTAGTCATCCATATCCCAAACAAATCCAGCAGCCAGCATCACACTCTATAACCCTAGCTGGGTCGGACAAATGAAGCTGAAAAAAATGTCTGAGAAAGATCATATTGCGTGATCGAAACGTCGCTGGTATTTTATGGAGGAATAAAAGTCTTCTTACATCACTTTGGCACCTGTGCATGCTGCTGCAGGACTGTCTCTGACAGTCATCCATATCCCGTTGTATACCTTCATCTGTGTGCAATATTATATAGACAGCACAGCTCTCATCGCCACCATAACACGACTTCTCAGCCACCTCTTAGAAACCACTCAGAGAGTGCAGGCCTCTTCCCACTTGTTGCACTTTGCACTATCACAGACTGAGATGGAGATTTCAACTTTAGGTCGGTTAGTAGATGGTGGAAACACAAGAAGTTCAGTTTTTGAGATATTCAGTTTTTGATAGAGAGACGACATAATAGATCTAAACATGAAACAACATACAAGGTCAACAAATACTTGAACACTGCTTGGGGCACTTAACTAACTGTAATGCTAAACCACCAGATACCAGGGTACTAGGGCACTTACTCACTGGTCAATGGACTATTAAATACCAGTGACTGAGTGCAAGAAAGTACCAAACATCAGGGACTTAGGAATGAAACTTGTAGACATCTGGGACTGTGTAATAAAAACACTAGACACCAGGGAGTAGCTATTGAAGAAAACTAAACTCCAGGGGCTAGAGAATAAATCCAAAATACACCAGGGATTGGGAAATTAACTTGACATGAGAGACAGGGGAATAAAACTATGAGCCTACAAGGTCTGGGGGATGAATCCATAAGACATGAGGGACTAAGGAAAGAAAACTGACAATTTGGGGAATGAAACCAAGAGACATTAAGAACCTGGAGTGAAAACGCTAGACACCATGAACTAGAAAATAAAGATTCGAGGGGCTAGAACAAGGGGATGAAGCCACTAGACATCAGAGACTGTGGAATGAAAACACTGGTCAGCAAGGATTGGTAGATGACAAGGCTGGCCAAAGAAAACACCAGACAGCAGGGACTGGGAAATGAAGACACAAAACACCAGGGGCTGAGAAATGAAGCTACAGGACACCAGGGGCTGGGTAATAAAACCACAAGACAACCAAGGGTTGAGGAATGAAGCTACAAGATAACAGGGACTAGGGAATGAAACCACAAGACATGAAGGACTGAGCTATGAAAACCAGAGAACCAGTGTAGAGAAGGAAGCCATTACACAATGAGTATGGAAAATAAAACCATTACACACCAAGAACTTGAGAATGAAAACTCCACACAGTAGAGCCTAGACAATAAATGCAAAGGCACGTGGACTTGCATGTGGACTGGAAGATGAAACTACAAGACAACCAGGAATAGGGAAATGAAGCCACAAGACATCAAGAACTGGCGAATGAAAACACTAGAGGCCAGAATAGAGAATAAATCAAAAGGACACCAGGGGCTGGAAATAAAGCCACAAGACACCAGGGACCAGAAAATAAAGCTGCAAAACTTTACGAACTGGGGAGTGAAGCTACTAGATACCACACACCGAGTAAGGAAAATACTAGTCGACAGGGACTTGGGAATAAAAACACTAGACATCAGAGACTGTTAGACACCAAGGCTGGCTAATGTAGACACTAGAAGCCAGGAACTGGAGAATGAATCCAAAATATACCAGGGACTGGAAAATGAAGCCACAAGATAATTAGGGATAAGGGAATGAAGCCACTAGACATCAAGAACGTGAGGATGATAACAATAGACACCAGGAACTAGAGAATAAACCAAAAAGATATCAAGCACTGGGAATTGAAGCCACAAGACTCCAGATGCTAGAGTTAGGCTTGGAAATACCAAGAACTAAGGAGTCGAGCCACTGGACACCAGGGACTGCGATAGTAAAGCACTGGATGCAGAGACTGTAACACAAGAGCTGTGGACTCTACTCTGTGGGCACCGGCTCCCAAGAACTTGGTCCCCATTTCTTTATCATTTCACGTTTTGGGCCACTGGAAATCTTTTACTTTATGATTGCTATTGCTTAGGTGAAACATTTATTTTCACACCCTTTATTTTCAATAACTTTTCCTCTCTGCCCCAAATCCAAAGGGATACATAATATGCAAGTCTGTTATATGTTATTACTGCGTGTGCTACTCCTCTGCCTCCATCTCTTACGTAACCTCTCTGCTGCAGCGTCTGCCAACTTTTGATTCAACCACTAGTGACAGAATAGTGAAAGGTATTAGAAAATTATTATGGGATTAAGACAGAGAATATTAATTTGATCTCAGGAAACATGTTGGTTCGTTGTCCTGGGTGGATAGTTCAAGAAATGCGGCAGGGAGGAAGGTGCCGAACAATGACGAGATTTGTGCTGTAAATGTTACAAACTGACTGTGACCCTCCACCGTATTATCGTCGCTAATTAAGAGATTATCGCGTGATGATCATTTTAAGCTACGAAAAGCGGGTTGGTTGTAATTTGCATCCAATGTGATAACAAGAGCTGAATGTGAGCCACATGAAGAGTACGGCTACGGAACATAGAAGGAGCAATACTCACGGTCTAGATACATGATGGAATACATTAACCATAGTCTACAATATCCACTAGTCAGGGATGGATAGATGGATAGATAGATGGATAGATGAATAGCTGGATAGATGGATAGATAGGAGATAGATAGATATAAGATAGATAGAAGATAGATATGAGATAGATAGATAGATATGAGATAGATAGATAGATAGATAGATAGATAGATAGATAGATAGATAGATATGAGATAGATAGATAGATAGATAGATAGATAGATAGATAGATAGGAGATAGATAGATAGATAGATAGATAGATAGATAGATAGATAGATAGATAGATAGATAGATAGATAGGAGATAGATAGATAGATAGATAGATAGGAGATAGATAGATATGAGATAGATAGGAGATAGATAGATAGATAGGAGATAGATAGATAGATATGAGATAGATAGATATGAGATAGATAGATAGATAGGAGATAGATAGATATGAGATAGATAGATATGAGATAGATAGATAGATAGATAGATAGATATGAGATAGATAGATAGATATGAGATAGATAGGAGATAGATAGATAGATATGAGATAGATAGATAGGAGATAGATAGATAGATAGGAGATAGATAGATAGATATGAGATAGATAGATAGATAGATAGATAGATAGATAGGAGATAGATAGATAGATATGAGATAGATAGATAGATATGAGATAGATAGATAGATAGATAGATAGATAGATAGATAGATAGATAGATAGGAGATAGATAGATAGATAGATAGATAGATAGATAGATAGATAGGAGATAGATAGGAGAGAGATAGATATGAGATAGATAGAATGATAGATAGATAGAAACTTATCTATCTATCTCCTATTGAAAGAAAGAATGGAGCCAGGTAAAATCCAACTCTGGGAACAGATGCCAAAAAGGTCTTTGATAGCGTAAGTTGGGACTTCATGAAAAACTCGCTGTTGGGATTTGGTTTTCCTAGCCAATTCATAGCAGCCATACTCACTCTTTATTCAAACCCCTCAGCTAGAATTCAGATAAACTGAACTTTTTCAGATCCCTTCCCTATCACAAATGGGACTAGACATGGCTGCCCACTATCTCCGACTCTTTTAGTCTTGGTAATGGAGACACTGCTACAATGAATTAGACATCATCCCAACATACTAGGGCTGAAGATTGGGAATCTCACACATATCACATCTGTATTTACTTTTATTACTTTTTTTTCAATTAAAACTTTATTGATCTTGTTTCGACTTTTTTTTTCTGTCCCCCTAGGGGACCATAACTCACGATGCTTTGATCACTCATGCAGTATGATGTAATGCAACAACATTACATCATACTGCGATCGGATAGGCAGTCTATCAAGCCACCCCACAGGGATGGCTTGATAGGCATTCTGCCGTGACAGCCCTGGGGCCTTTCAGAAGGCCCCCTGCTGCTATGACCCCCGCATGGCTCCCTGCAATCTTAGTTCTTCTAAGTCAGGCACTGGCATCACGTTCACCTAATTTCATTAGTCATCCATATCCCAAACAAATCCAGCAGCCAACATCACAGTGTATAACCTTCTGGTACTCATGACCAATCCGAAAAAAGCCTTCCCTGCAATCTTAGAGATCTTGGAACAATTTGGCAAAATATCAAACCTCAAAATGAACTATGAGAAATCAGAAGCATTAAACATCTCAGCCCCAACTAATACAGTTAAGTCCATACAAGAGAAATTCCCCTTTAACCCCTTGAGTGGCACGCCCGGAAATTTTCCAGGACGAGCTCCACTGCCCATAGTGATATACCCCGGAAGATTTCCGGGCTATGTATCACTATGGGAGCTGCAGATCACAATGCCACAAGCTGTGACAGTGTGCTCTGCCTGCACAGACCCACAGAGAACAAAGCAAGGGCTTTGAAAAACCAGCAGAAGATATTGCCGACATGTCGGCAAACTCCTGCACTGGTTTGTTTACAGGTTGCCATAGAGACCATCGGCTTGTCAGAAGCAAGCCGATGGTCTCTGTGGCAGGGAGAGCTGGTTGTTAGCTGTCAGAGGACAGCTAGGTACTAGCTCTTACAGCAGAGATCAGAGAAAACCTCCGATCTCTGCTGTGTTAACCCTTTACATGCTGCAGTCTATGTGACTGCAGCATGTAAAGGGCTGTCACTGCAGCATGTAAAGGGCTGTCACCATCGGACCCCCGGAATGTGATCAGGGGTCCTGATGGGTCCCTGTGGAAGTCCCCTAAAGGGACAAAAAAAAAAAAAGTTAAAAAAATAATAAAAAAAAATAATAAAAACACTTGTCTCCCTTTACTTTGTAAAAAAATCAAAAATACAATTACACATTTGGTATCCATGCGTCGTAATGACCCAGAGAAGGAAGTTAATACATTATTTAACCCCTTAATGACATGGCCCCTTTTTTCTTTTTTCCCCATTTTTTTTTTCTTCCCCCCTGTTTAAAAAATCACAACTTGTCCCGCAAAAAACAAGCCCTCACATGGCCATGTCAATGGAAAAATGAAAAAGTTATGACTCTTGAGACGCAACTGCAAAATTAGTTGAAATTCAATGATTAGACCATTTTTAAAAACCTGCCCTGGTGGGCACGACAGGGTGGTAGGAAACCCGCCACTCAAGGGGTTAAATGTCCCGCGTCTAACATCAAGTACTTAGGTACTACTCTAACATCTGGTCCTTCTCTCCTTTCTAAAGCAAACTACTCCCCTCTTCTCCAAAACGTACAACACCCATTATAACACATTCATACCCCCTTCCTATCTTGGATGGGAATGAAAAATGTGATCTCCACTTATGTCCTGCCATATATTTTATATACTCTACAAAGAGTTCCAATAGAAACCTCTGGCCACTTCTTTTCCAGTCTGCATCGATTATTTGGAAAGGTCATATGGAATAAACAAAAACCACTCCTAGCATTTTCCTACTTAACACAAAAAAAGCCACAGGGAGGTTTCGGTCTTCCGAACATACTCCTATATTATAAGGCCATTCATATTGCCAGGTGGATTTCCTTGGTTGACCACAGACTGGAACCACCCTCACTTAACCTAGAGAGAACCATGATAGACCTAAAGGGGAAATATCTCCTTTGGACCAGTGACAGCTCCGTATATAGATCGCAAGCATTAAGCCCTATTACAAAAGGCATAAGTTATATGTTCCATTCGGCTTGAAGGTGATCTCCACATACTGGCACCAATGATACCTGCATCTTTAGTCCCTAACATCTTAGCTAGCAAACTACCAAAAACAGTAAACCCATGGCCAAAGCCCGATTCCCTGACACTTCATGATATTGTTAAAGGGTCCAAGGTTACTGGCTCGTCTCACATCGATTCACCAAATAGTTCCTTAAATTCTCTTAAAACTTTGAACATTTATTCTTCACTATGATAACCTCAGTAAAGGCACCAAAATAGGCTGCGAGACCGTCTGTGGTTCGGAACATATCTCCCTTCCTGAGACGCCACGGGAGCTCTTGACGCACCTTTACGGGGCCTACTGCTGGGTCCTCCTCTGACAAGCCGGGTTTTCTTAGGGTTTGGGAGGGGCAATTGGACACCAATTTCAGTAGGAAAGATACCAGGAAAATTTTAAACAATTCTTATGGTTTTTCCAAATATATCCGCAGACAAGAAAACTGGTATAAATGACTCCCTGAGAGTAGAGTCGGGAGACCCTCCATATGAATGAGATCAGCCGACCTTCATCTCATCTATACGGCCACACTAAGTGTTTAGCCATCCTTGTACCATATGGAAATACTGCGTATTCTTCGAACCAAGGCGTCTCACACGGGGTTTTCATAAGGGTGCGTTCACACATTGCTGATTTGCTACAGATTTTGGGGCAGATCTGCAGCGGATCTCATCCTTTCTATTGAATTCAAATCGAAGGCGTGAGGGCTCACACAGACGAATGGGATTTTCACGGCCGCATAACGGGCTGAAACTAAAGCATTGCTTTCAATGGTTTCGTTTCACAAGCTCTTTTCTCGGGCGGGCGTACTCTGGCTAAGAAAACGTAGGACTTTCCCACATGTAGTTAATGTGGCGCGGAGTTTGAATGGCCCAGGAAAGAGAAAAAAAAGCTTTGCTCTGTAGTGGCGAGTGTAGTTGTGCATACGGTCGTCTGAAACCACCCAGAATCTGATGCCTCCAAATACGTGACAAAATCTGCAACACATCAGCAACATGTGAACCCGGCCTTATAATAACACCTAATGATTCCTTGAGTGCTGCACGGGGTCTGCTGTGTACACAGGGCAGCCTGGAGATATTAGCGATATTGATTTACTGCACAGTCATTTATTCTAGGAGTAATTCAAAATATTGAATATGTGTTCGAAACGGCAGAAATGATGAGGTTTCAGCTTTAAAGGGGTTGTCCAGTTGTAGGGTATTGTAGACTATTGATAGTCTATTCCCACCGATGAACAGTAGATTGGTGGAGTTCCACCACACTGATCCCCCACTGATCAACTGTTCACCAGGCTGATATGCTTATTGCACAGAGCTGATTTCTACAGTAAGCAGACAGCTCTGTTTTCACTGTAGTGGTCAGACTTGGTATTGCAAGCATTGAAGTGAATGGAAACTTTGCCTGCAATACCAAACCCGGCCACTGCAATGAGAACGGAGCTGTTTGCTTCCTGCAGCAATCAGCTCAGTGCACAAGCACTTTGGCCTGGTGAACAGCTGATTAGCAGGGATCATTGGCTGCAGACCCATGCTGATTTGCTATTGATGGCCTATTCTGTGAATATTCTATGAGTCTCAATGCCAAATCTGTACCAGGGCACCCAACTACCTTGTGTCACATATAATACTGGTATCTTATGCATTGGAGGGGCATATGGCTTCTCTCAGGCCCCAGGGACTGCTAGTTTGGCGCCAGCTATAACTAGGGGTTATTCACAGATCACTTCTGCCAAGCAGCCTTCTCGTTTTTGTGCCGATCTTTGCTGATTGAGACACTTTGAAGCTCCCAACACTGGTGGGAATGTGAAGTTAGCATGTTTTATAAGTATTATGGCTGACACTAAGGCCCTTTACACTGAAAGATAATCGCTCAAAAATCACTGAAACTACAATTTGAGTGACAGTTTTGAGCAATCATCTTTGCATTAAGTAGCTAATTAGCTACTTAAGAGTTAATGCAGATGGACTGGAATACCAACGCGATAGCTCCGAGAACAAGGCAGCTGTTTTGTATATGCAAACAGCTGCTTTGTTCTCGGAGCTTCCAGCTGGTGTCCCACTGAGAACTGCCAGCGGGATACCAGCTGAGAGAATACTATCAGTGCCACCCGCTGAGAAAATCAGCGTGCGGCGCTGATAAGAACAAACACTGTACGAACAGTGCACGATGGCCACGTGTTCAGACACAGCGATTATTGCTCAAAAGATGGCATTTTGAGCAAATTTTGAGCGATAATCGCTATGTCTAAACGGGCCTTAATTTACAGGCGCTATGGGTAATTGTATTTATGGGCAGTATGACTGCGTATCTGGTCACTATTGTTGGCACAGCTATTGTTGCCACTTTTGGCACTGTGGCCGGTACTATTGTTTTCAAAGTTTGGGAGGTACAAATGTGTGCATGATGAAAGGGCCCTCTTATAATGTGCCATGGCTGGCACTGTTATATCTGTACTACTATGTTGGTGCTATGGCAGACACTAAGATTCGGGGGTCGCTGGGGGGCGTGGCGTGGTGGAGCGGGGGAGCCCTCTCTCTCTCCCTCTCCCCCCCCCCACTCCCCTTTGCAACCCCCCGCTCACCCACAGCGCCCCCGAGTACTTTTCACCCGAGTAGTGAAGTACTCGAAAATCGCGGTGCTCGATTGCGAAATCGGCCTTACGGAGTACGTTCGCTCATCTCTACTTACAACCTTACTGCTGGCACCATCTTTTGTTCTGTAGAATTTGTACTAGGGGTGGGAATACAAGTAAAGGGAAATAGTTGCACAATATAATTATCAATATGGTTGTTAATATTATATGGGCATTAAAATATATAATAATATGTGGACTATTATAAGAGCATGGGATAATGTTTAAACTGAATTGCAGGGTTATCTGGACAGTGTGTGGAACTATTATTTGAGGACTCTATGGCAGTATTATTAGAGCTGTGTATGGCGCTTTTATATGGCGACTCGATGGCAGTATTATTTGAGGTCTGTATGGCATTGTTATTTGGGGATGCTACAGCCGTATTATTATAACACTATTATTTGGGGGCTCTATGGCAGTATTATTAGAGCTGTGTATGGCACTTTTATATGGTGACTCGATGGCAGTATTATTTGAGGTCTGTATGGCATTATTATTTTGGGAATCTCTGGCAGTATTATAAGACCTGTGTATGGTACTATAGCACTATAATTTAGAGACTCAATGGCAGGATTATTTTAAGCTCGGTATAGCACTATTATTTGGGGTCTATATGGCCCTATTAGTAGTGTGTGTATGGCATTGTTATGTGCGATCTGCATGGCATTGTTATTTAGATACATTTGATACTTCTTCAAGCTGAAAGGGGGTCAATATTGTTATTTTTTATTTCGAATTGGTCATGTGTTGGGTTCTCGTGGCCCATGTGGTCAGGGGTGTAGTCATTTTAACCGGCAACAGAAAAGAGGGCCCCATTTAATCTTTACTCTGGCCCCCCTCACCTCTATGGACACGGCTGAACTTTATATTGAGTTTTTCTCAGAACTTTCTTATTGAATAATATTTAACAGCTGATTTTTTTCTCATTGCCGCGTCGACCCGGGAAGTGGGAATCACACAAAGAGTTTTATTCATGACATCCAAATGGTCTCCCCAGCAACACATTGTGATGAAGACATACAGCTAGGTAAGGTCAGAAGTCACCTTTAAGTCCAGATAGGTTGGGTTGGAAATATAACAGAATTGACATCAATATCCATCATCTCGGATGATTAACTATGTCTTACGATTAGGAGGTTATCTCGCCTGTAGACTTATTTTAGTTTCATGTAATGATTTGTCCTGTTTTTGGAGTACAGGTAGAAACTAGAATTCCCTGGAGGAAATTCTAAAGAACATGTGGGTACAATCCTTCTCAAGCCTCAGAATAAATATCTGGGGTACCTTGGCATGAATGCACTTATTACAGTCATTGGTAAGAGCTCTTATAGGGTTCCTCCAACATAATCCCTGTTTGGGAAAGGAAATGTTTCATGAAAAGTCCCAAAACCTGCAGACCATTCTTTGTAGGCATTGGAAGAAGGTTGGAGATGTACCCCATCCTCCATTCACCAAACATTGATGGCATCACTAATTTTAAATGACCTTAAATATATAAATACATTCCTTCTATAACAATACACTCAATGTAGAAGAATATTACTACTGCAATACTGCCTCCTATGTACAAGAATATAACTACTATAATACTGCCTCCTATGTACAAGAATATAACTACTATAATGCTGCCTCCTATGTACAAGAATATAACTACTATAATACTGCCCCCTATGTACAAGAATATAACTACTATAATACTGCCTCCTATGTACAAGAATATAACTACTATAATACTGCCCCCTATGTACAAGAATATAACTACTATAATACTGCCCCCTATGTACAAGAATATAACTACTCTAATACTGCTCCTATGTACAAGAAAATAACTACTATAATACTGCTCCCTATGTACAAGAATATAACGACTATAATACTGCCTCCTATGTACAAGAATATAACTACTATAATACTGCCCCCTATGTACAAGAATATAACTACTATAATACTGCCCCCTATGTACAAGAATATAACTACTATAATACTGCCCCCTATGTACAAGAATATAACTACTCTAATACTGCTCCTATGTACAAGAATATAACTACTATAATACTGCCCCCTATGTACAAGAATATAACGACTATAATACTGCCTCCTATGTACAAGAATATAACTACTGCAATACTGCCTCCTATGTACAAGAATATACCTACTATAATACTGCCTCCTATGTACAAGAATATAACTACTATAATACTGCCTCCTATGTACAAGAATATAACTACTATAATACTGCCCCTATGTACAAGAATATAACTACTATAATACTGCCCCCTATGTACAAGAATATAACTACTCTAATACTGCTCCTATGTACAAGAAAATAACTACTATAATACTGCTCCCTATGTACAAGAATATAACGACTATAATACTGCTGCTATGTGCAAGAATATAACTACTATAATACTGCCCCTATGTACAAGAATATAACTACTATAATACTGCCCCCTATGTACAAGAATATAACTACTATAATACTGCCCCCTATGTACAAGAATATAACTACTATAATACTGCCCCCTATGTACAAGAATATATCTACTATAATACTGCCTCCTATGTACAAAAATATAACTACTATAATACTGCCTCCTATGTACAAGAATATAACTACTATAATACTGCCCCCTATGTACAAGAATATAACTACTATAATACTGCCTCCTATGTACAAGAATATAACTACTATAATACTGCCACTATGTACAACAATATAACTGCTATAATACTGCCCCCTATGTACAAGAATATAACTACTATAATACTGCCACTATGTACAACAATATAACTGCTATAATACTGCCCCCTATGTACAAGAATATAACTACTATAATACTGCCTCCTATGTACAAGAATATAACTACTATAACACTGACTCTATGTACAAGAATAAAACTACTATAATACTGCCTCCTATGTACAAGAATATAACTACTATAATACTGCCCCCTATGTACAAGAATATAACTACTATAATACTGCCACTATGTACAAGAATATAACTGCTATAATACTGCCCCCTATGTACAAGAATATAACTACTATAATACTGCCACTATGTACAACAATATAACTACTATAATACTGCTCCCTATGTACAAGAATATAACTACTATAATACTGTCCCCTATGTACAAGAATATAACTACTATAATACTGCCCCCTTTGTCCAAGAACATAACTACTATAATACTGCCCCCTATGTACAAGAATAAAACTACTATAATACTGCTCCCTATGTACAAGAATATAACTACTATAATAATGCCCCTATGTACAAGAATATAACTACTATAATACTGCCCCCTATGTACAAGAATATAGCTATTATTATACTGCCTCTATGTACAAGCATATAACTACGATAATACTGCCCCTATGTACAAGAATATAACTACTTTAATACTGCTTCTATGTACGAGAATATAACTACTATAATACTGCCCCCTATGTACAAGAATATAACTACTATAATACTGCCTCCTATGTACAAGAATATAACTACTATAATACTGCCCCCTATGTACAAGAATATAACTACTATAATACTGCCTCCTATGTACAAGAATATAACTACTATAATACTGCCTCCTATGTACAAGAATATAACTACTATAATACTGCCCCCTATGTACAAGAATATAACTACTATAATACTGCCTCCTATGTACAAGAATATAACTACTATAATTCTGCCTCCTACGTACAAGAATATAACTACTATAATACTGCCTTCCTATGTACAAGAATATAACTACTATAATTCTGCCTCCTACGTACAAGAATATAACTACTATAATACTGCCTCCTATGTACAAGAATATAACTACTATAATACTGCCCCCTATGTACAAGAATATAACTACTATAATACTGCCTCCTATGTACAAGAATATAACTACTATAATTCTGCCTCCTACGTACAAGAATATAACTACTATAATACTGCCTTCCTATGTACAAGAATATAACTACTATAATACTGCCCCATATGTACAAGAATATAACTACTATAATACTGCCCCCTATGTACAAGAATATAACTACTATAATACTGCCCCTATGTACAAGAATATAACTGCTATAATACTGCCCCCTATGTACAAGAATATAACTACTATAATACTGCCCCCAATGTACAAGAATATAACTGCTATAATACCGCCCCCTATGTACAAGAATATAACTACTATAATACTGCCCCCTATGTACAAGAATATAACTACTATAATACTACCTCCTATGTACAAGAATATAACTACTATAATACTGCCATTATGTATAAAAATATAACTACTATAATACTGCCTCCTATGTACAAGAATATAACTACTATAATACTGCCCCTATGTACAAGAATATAACTACTATAATACTGCCCCTATGTGCAAGAATATAACTACTATAATACTGCCCCCTATGTACAAGAATATAACTACTATAATTCTGCCTCCTACGTACAAGAATATAACTACTATAATACTGCCTTCCTATGTACAAGAATATAACTACTATAATTCTGCCTCCTACGTACAAGAATATAACTACTATAATACTACCTCCTATGTACAAGAATATAACTACTATAATACTGCCATTATGTATAAAAATATAACTACTATAATACTGCCATTATGTACAAAAATATAACTACTATAATACTGCCCCTATGTACAAGAATATAACTACTATAATACTGCCCCTATGTGCAAGAATATAACTACTATAATACTGCCCCCTATGTACAAGAATATAACTACTATAATACTGCCCCCTATGTACACGAATATAACTACTATAATACTGCCTCCTATGTACAAGAATAACTACTATAATACTGCCTCCTATGTACAAGAATATAACTACTATAATACTGCCCCCTATATACAAGAATATAACTACTATAATACTGCCCCTATGTACAAGAATATAATTACTATACTACTGCCCCTCCTATGTACAAGAATATAACTACTATAATACTGCCCTCTATGTACAAGAATATAACTACTATAATACTGCCTCCTATGTCCAAGAACATAACTACTATAATACTGCTTCCTATGTACAAGAATAGAACTACTATAATACTGCCTCCCTATGTACAGGAATATAACTACTATAATACTGCTCCTATGTACAAGAATATAACTACTATAATACTGCCCCATATGTACAAGAATATAACTACTATAATACTGCTCCTATGTACAAGAATATAACTACTATAATACTGCCCCCTATGTACAAGAATATATCTACTATAATACTGCCCGCTATGTACAAGAATATAACTACTATAATACTGCCCCCTATGTACAAGAATATAACTACTATAATACTGCCCTCTATGTACAAGAATATAACTACTATAATACTGCCTCCTATGTCCAAGAACATAACTACTATAATACTGCTTCCTATGTACAAGAATAGAACTACTATAATACTGCCTCCCTATGTACAGGAATATAACTACTATAATACTGCTCCTATGTACAAGAATATAACTACTATAATACTGCCCCCTATGTGCAAGAATATAACTACTATAATACTGCCCCATATGTACAAGAATATAACTACTATAATACTGCTCCTATGTACAAGAATATAACTACTATAATACTGCCCCCTATGTACAAGAATATATCTACTATAATACTGCCCCCTATGTACAAGAATATAACTACTGTAATACTGCCCCTATGTACAAGAATATAACTACTATAATACTGCCCCCTATGTACAAGAATAGAACTACTATAATACTGCCCCTTCATGTACAAGAATATAACTACTATAATACAGCCTCCTATGTACAAGAATATAACTACTATAATACTGCCCCCTATGTACAAGAATATAACTACTATAATACTGACCCCTATGTACAAGAATATAACTACTATAATACTGCACCAATGTACAAGAATATAACTACTATAATACTGCCCCCTATGTACAAGAATATAACTACTGTAATACTGCCCCTATGTACAAGAATATAACTACTATAATACTGCCCCCTATGTACAAGAATAGAACTACTATAATACTGCCCCTTCATGTACAAGAATATAACTACTATAATACTGCCCCCTATGTACAAGAATATAACTACTATAATACTGCCCCCTATGTACAAGAATATAACTACTATAATACTGCCTCCTATGTACAAGAATATAACTACTATAATACTGCCTCCTATGTACAAGAATATAACTACTATAATACTGCCCCCTATGTACAAGAATATAACTACTATAATACTGCCCCCTATGTACAAGAATATAACTACTATAATACTGACCCCTATGTACAAGAATATAACTACTATAATACTGCACCAATGTACAAGAATATAACTACTATAATACTGCCCCCTATGTACAAGAATATAACTACTGTAATACTGCCCCTATGTACAAGAATATAACTACTATAATACTGCCCCTTCATGTACAAGAATATAACTACTATAATACTGCCTCCTATGTACAAGAATATAACTACTATAATACTGCCTCCTATGTACAAGACTATAACTACTATAATACTGCCTCCTATGTACAAGACTATAACTACTATAATACAGCCTCCTATGTACAAGAATATAACTACTATAATACTGCCTCCTATGTACAAGACTATAACTACTATAATACTGCCTCCTATGTACAAGAATATAACTACTATAATACAGCCTCCTATGTACAAGAATATAACTACTATAATACTGCCTCCTATGTACAAGACTATAACTACTATAATACTGCCTCCTATATACAAGAATATAACTACTATAATACTGCCCCTATGTACAAGAATATAACTACTATAATACTGCCCGCTATGTACAAGAATATAACTACTATAATACTGCCCCCTATGTACAAGAATATAACTACTATAATACTGCCCCCTATGTACAAGAATATAACTACTATAATACTGCCTCCTATGTACAAGAATATAACTACTATAATACTGCCCCCCATGTACAAGAATATAACTACTATAATACTGCCCCCTATGTACAAGAATATAACTACTATAATACTGCCCCCTATGTACAAGAATATAACTACTATAATACTGCCCCCTATGTACAAGAATATAACTACTATAATACTGCCCCCTATAGGCAGGATAATAATTCCTGCATTCACCTCCCTGACATGTAGTAAGCCCCCTGCATTGTTTATTACCTAGTGTAAAGCATATCAGGCACCAAACGGAGCAGAAGTAAGGTGGGTTTTGTTGGCTGTCTGCGGTCCCCGGTCCCGGAACCCCATAAGCCCCCATATTATACTCCGGATTGACTAGAATAAGTCCATTTTGTTTCCTACAAACTTTCAGCTGGTAAAATCTAAGAGATAGAAAAACAGCGCCGCCGCCTACAAAGCCCGTATTGTGGAGGTGTCAAAACCATTAGCTCAGCGGCATATATTCTGCAAGCTAATGCTCCTCTCTAATGCCTTCCGGGACAGCCTGTCTGCCTCACAAATAGTAGCCAGACTGGAGAAGGTGAAGAGCTGTGAGGGCACGGCTGATAATGCCCATGGCTGATACCCCCTCCAGCGTGGTCCACCGTCACCCGTATGCCAGTCTGATATCTGAAATGTGACGTCTGCCACCACCGGGGGCTGGTAAATTACCCAAGCTCGTTCAATGCCAATCATGATCTAGATACTATGCGAAGCAGTGGATGGAATGGAATCTATCTATAGAGCGCAGGCATTTGGGGTTTTAGTAATACTATTTTTGGAAATGTTTTTTTTTTTTTAAAGGATGCATTTCTAAGTAGGGTTTATAGTTCCGTCAGATCGCATCCAGCTTTCAGGGGCGCACTGTATACCGTATACATATATGTTATGTTATTACTAGAAGGGAAATCTCTCAACACAAATAAAGATGGAGATGATCTAGGAAACTGCGGACGGGGAGCTGGTCGTTACGGTCCTCATACTGCGTTGGCGTTCTGCATATTGGGAGTCACGAGGCTTTTCTTTCAATGACTTTGACACTTTGTGACCGCAGTGTTCTCTCTGTGTAAGTATGTGAGGACTGCGCCACACTGCCCCTCCATGGCTGGCCTTAGCTATGTGCAACAAATACAATCACCAACGTGTAAGAAAAGCAACAAATGGAAGTAGGTTGGGGGCAATAGTCCCTTTTAGGTCCACCTGGCCAAATATTTATCTTCCTTTGAGCAGCAGTGTCTTGTGGAGCTACATGAATTCTGCTTTTCCTGCCTCTGTCTCTTATTCTCTGATGTTCTGAGGTACCACTGCCAGCTCATCAGCACCCCCCACAGCATAATCGATTAGTTCAGTTATTGTATTTATGTTATGAGCTTGGTTCTGGTGCTGTATTTATGTACAGAGCTTGGTTCCTGTGCTGTATTTATGCTATGAGCTTGGTTGTGGTACCGTATTTATGTTATGATCCTGGTTCTGGTACAGTATATATTCACTGAGCGGTTCTTGTGTAGAGGCAGAATACAAGCAGACTGCCTATCAGTGCAATATATAATTTTTAATTATGACTGTGTGATGGGGCGCAAAAACCGATTTGCACAGGGTGCCACCTAACCCAGGACCAGGACTTAGCTCAGTTTAGCTTCCTGGATCTCCTATGAATGTGAAAATGGGACAACAGCATGAACTGCATACGGCGCATAGTATTAAGGCAGCTCTCGCTCACCACCTGAAGGTTGCAAGTTCAATTCCCGCTTGGTTCAGGTAGCTGCCTCAGGTTGACTCAGCCTTCCATCCTTCCGAGGTCAGTAAAATGAGTACCGACCAAGGTTAGTAAACCATGTGCAGCATCCGAGGAGCAGGCCCACAGCCAAGGAGGCAGTGAGATAGAGAAAGACCTTGTAATGGCGCTCTACCATCTCCTCCCACTAGCTCGGGATCCAACCACATCACCGCTGGGGGAGATCACAGGGATAGTAACTGGAGATTACCTGTAGTCCAATTGTCACTCGTGACGCCACCGTTCCTTCTCCAGGGATGGATCTCGCAGATGAATAAAGTAATCCAACACCAGAAGAGTATATTTTGGAACAAAACCAGGAACGCTAGATCTTGTGACATCAACTTACAAGTATAACATCTCAGCGGAACTCATGGGGTATTTGTACAATCTGCCTAAAGCCTGTCCACTGACCGAGGTCTATCGGTGCCACTGCTCCATTCATTTCAATGACAACGCCAAAAATTGATGAGTGATTGGCAATCTCTGGAACTGTAATTGAAATGAACGGAGTGGAAAAGTGTGTGCATGTCCTCCGCTTCATTTATGGGGAGATTGTTGGTCCCCCATTCTTGGGATCAGTAGGGGTCTCAGTGGTCAGACCCACACCAATCATAAAGTTATCCCCCATCCTCTAAAAGAACTGCACTGCTAGCAAACAAGGGTCTAAAAAATTGGCTCAGTGGTCATAAAAAAGTGGTAAGGGGTAAATAAAAAAACACATGATCCTTCTGTCCTGGGTGGGAATGCAGGCACCAGAATGGGGCTCCAGCTTCATGTTTTCAATGGTTCGTACTCTTTTCTGTTTGCACCAAGCCATCATCATCTCTGCTATTTTTTTTTGGAGGCTGCATGGTAAACCCTTGACTGTAATAAACAATCCATGCAGCCTCCGGTGAAGGTCACAGTCATCACTTCCCACTGATTGCATTTTGATGGTATATATACTCATGATATCCCCTCAGTTTACGAACTGAGCAAATTCCTTGAACCAGTTGGCCGCAGGTTGACTTTGGGCTGACGGGACAATGGTTATGTGTTCCCCACCGGTGTGAAGTGCTCTCCATGATACCATTTCAGTCTACTGTAACACACACAGGCTGTGTCACCTGAAATAACTCAGCAGAAGCCAATGAGTCCTTTCAAGACCTACAGAAAAGCATACATTCCGGAAAGGGTTAACAATTAAAACAAAAAGAAGTCAGGGCAAGTTTTGCATTTTTGTGAGCAAACTGTCTGTGATCCAGAGATATGGAGTTCCAAGATTGACAAGCCCTAGATAAGGATCGCTGGGCCCACCTTAGTAGCAAACCTATTCTGTCTGCGGGAAATTCTTCCAAGTCGTAGACTAAATGTTTGTACTCAAAGGATAGGGGGGCCTAATGGCTTAACCTGAGTTATACAGTAGCTCTCAGGTAAATCATGCTTTTTAAATGAAAGCAACCCTCAGTTTTGGCACAAACTGCGTCCCAGGACCGGAGGGGGTATGTTACCTGCAGTTTGTTCTTCTCTGCTGGCCCTCTACCAGTTCTGCATCCTATTTTTGACTGTCCCTCGATGACAGGGTTAACGGGGAGTGGGAAGGAAGGGGTTAACAGTGAAGAATGTATAGAAGGTGGAGCTACAGAAGTGTAGGAAAGGAGGAGGAGCTACACAAGAGGAGAAGACAGAAGAATGAACAGCAGGAATGAAGAAGTCTCACCTACCTGCCCTATGGAAGAGAAAAATAGGGGTTGGGATGGGTAATGTTATTATAAGGGGTATGGGGCGATGTGTTGCATTGTCATGGCAGCGGCGGATGGGTGGGTCCTTGGAGTCAGCATGAAGTGTGTTGGGGGGAAGGCAGGGGCTGGATAGCCACCTTTCCCCTTCCCCTTTAATTAGTGGTTTTAGTGGGTCTGTCGCCTCTTGGCTCTGACAAGGCAGAGTCCTTGCAGAGATGGTGGTGTCTAGTCTTGTAATGACTAGCAGGTCTCCGAGTTGGGCGGTTGGAGGCAATTGGTAATATTGGGTCTCCCGAGTCAGCTGGTATGCGGTGGAAGGCATTATGAACATTTCCCAAAATGGTGAGGCGACAAGGACCTCCCCCATTCGGTTTTATGGGTAAAGTGGGGTTTAATGATATGTTAATTTATGTAAAGTTATGTTTTAATAAAATGGCTAATGTGGCCAAATTGTCCAAAAATAAAAGGATGTATGTCGTTATTCAAGAAGGTGGGGGGAGATTGGTGGAGATATAAAATGCATAAGGCAACAGCTGGGAATAACTCGGTCATGGCCGATGCAATCTTCAGACTACCTAATCCCCACGCATATTAGCCTTTTACTCCCTACCTCTACGCGAGCCAACCTAAACAACCAATCACCGGGAATCAGCCAAACCAAATAACTAATCACCGTGAATGTGTAAATCCAAACAACCAATCAGGTTGCGAATGGTGTGGAGTTGGGGAGTAAAAGGCTAATATGCAATCCCCACATTGTATTGGTAGTATTAGACTACTAATACACTCTACCTACTTTCTGATTGGCCAGAGCTGCTCATGTGATCAGCAATGGCCAATCAGGAAGCGATGCACAGTGTGTATTAGATACTTAGAACATTGCTGCAGTCATCTTGGAAAGCCAAAAGAAATCCCAGAACCAGAGGACTAGAGGAGCGGCAGAGAAGAACAATTGCAGTTAGTATACCCACCTCCTCCTCCGGCACGGAACATTTTATAAAAAACAAACTTTACTAAGCAAACTGAAATTATGCACTTTGTAGCACCACGTTCGAAGATTTTTGGGGTGGGGTGGCTTGAAATATAACCCCTATCCTGAAAATAACCCTAATGGCGCAGCCAATCAGAGCCAGCGCTCGATGAACCAACCACAGTCATTTATTCATTTATTGAATGGCTATGATTGGTTTATCGAGCGCTTGCTCCGATTGGCTTAGCCAGAACTCAAGAACAAATCACAGCCAGCCCTTCCTGGAGGCGGGGATTTTAACCTCCAATCCAGGAAGGGCTGGCAGAAGACTAAAGACATGTGCCGGAGCTGGAGGGGAGACGCACGCTGCAGATGACAGCGCCTTTTAGGTGATGTATTTTCTTTTTTTTTGATACACATAGGGCTTGCTTTATGGCTTTTACAGTAGGATTTCCTACAGTCAAAGCTGCATCGCACCGCACGAAAACCATCCATAGTGAAACATGGGCTACAAAATTTCGCAAATCGCGGCTGTATAGAGCATGCCACGATTTTGTAGTCTTGCAATGTCACATGCTACAAAACATCGTTCGTGGGGAAGAACCCAAAAGAAAGCATATATTTGTAGCGCTGTCGCATTGTGACAAAATCGCGTGAGAAAATTGCCCGTGTCGAAGCGGCCTAAACCTCATATAACTTCCATTATTTTACTAAACATGAAATATCCCACTACATCATCCCAATTCTAGCATTCCCGTATCACAGTCCCCTGGGAAGATACTCCCTCAGTCCAAACTCATCCACCATAGTCACTGTCCCTAGTGGGCGCACACTAAAGTCGTTAGACCATTCTTACATTTCTTGCAGCTTTTGTTGATTACAAGTCCACCATGTCATCATCTTCTTTGGGGACCACATCCTCTGTGGGAAGAGAGACTCCCTCTCCTTCCACGTGGTCTGTAATCTTTTCACCCATGAAGTATTGAGATCATCGGGTCCTTTCGCTGACATCTCAGCTGGGTCTCCGGTAACGGCTGCCGCCACGTCCTTCACTGCCCTGCATGCAGCTCTCATACTGGTCCGGATGCTGTCTCTGCCTCTGTTAAGCAGCTCCTGCTGCCACACACACAACTCAAATCTATAGGCCATGATGGCTACTGGGACGTCTCCTGGAGGCAGCATTTAATCCTAATGCACAGCCCCAGCACACAGAGGCAGTCCCAGTGACTTTCTGGACCTTAGTAATCATGTGAATCTTGTCTCTGAATTCTGGGTCCCCTTAGTAATTTATAGACTCTGCTCTGCCGACATCGTAATTTATAGGCCCTGCTGTGCCCCCTTAGTCATTTATAGACCCCCTCTGTGCCACCTGAGTCATTTAAAAACCCTGCTGAGCACCCTAACTAATAAGACCCACTGTATCCCCTGAATTAATTATACCCACTATGCCCTTTTATAGGCCCCACTTTACACCATGAGTCATTTATAGGCCCCATTTTGCCCCTTGAGTCATTTATAGGCTCCACTCATTCATAGACTATTCTGTGCCTCCTAAGTAATTTATATTGCCCCACGGTGTGCCCCCTAAATCATTTATTAGCCCCACCATTAAAAAAAATAATAATAATCTCACCTCTATCACACTCTCGTGGCATCCTCCATCCTCTGCCTTGGCATCTTCTGGCCAGTACCATGCTGAGCAATGCAGATGGCACAATGATATTAGTAGTGGAACAAGAAGAGCTCATCTTCCTGTAGCGCCCCTCTCATAGTCAAGTGCAACTGTGTCTTCAAGATGCAGATAAACTTGATTTCAAAGAATGAGGAATAGATCAGTCCCACTGCGGAGTGCCCCCCGGGCTCAGTGGGTCCGGCGCCTGCCCGGGTTTGCTGGGTGCTGACGTTGGCCAAGCATCGACTACTTAGGAAAAGTTGCATCGTTTGAAGGCTGGAAATCACTTGAATGAACTGTGGCGGTCGTGGTGCTTCCACACGTTCCACATGGTAGCGAGTAATCCCAGTAGCACGTAGCGTTGGAAGGTGACGGCTGGCAGCCCTCAGCACCTTTCACTAAGGACGTCAATTGTCATCAGTCAAGTTACACAGAGAATATGAAATATGTGACCCCCCCCTCACCGTACACAAATACCTCAGCGCTGAACCCGTGTCTACTCAAATAACCCCGTCTGCAGAAAATGGCAAGATTTCTTTGAAAATCGTCTCTTAATGATTTAATCTAAAATGTACCTTATGAACCCGCGCCGCGCGGCCAGCTCCACGCAAACCAGGTGCATCGTGTTGTGGCTGCCTTGTGTTAGGGAATGCAGCATGGTAGGGGTGCGGGGCTTCTGCTGAGATCCTATTTATTACCACTGGCTTTGATTGAAGTATTAAAGTGACCCTAAAGTTTTGGGACAAAATTTGGTCCTAAGACAGGAGAAGGGGGAAGGGGAGGGGGGGGGGGGTAAGAGTTATGGGACATCCAAGTGTTCTTCTGTGCTGCTCCTCTGATTCGCTGCTTTCTGTCCCTGTTTTTGGCCTTCCAAGATGGCTTCAGCCGTTTTCTACCTGCCTAATGCAGACTTTGCACTACTCTCTGATTGGCCACTGCTGATCACGTGAGCAGCTCTGACCAATCAGAAAGCAGTTATAGTGCATTAGTAGTGTAACACTATCAATGCACCGTAGGGATTAGGTAGTCTGAAGATTGCTTCGGCCATCCTGGACAGCCAAAAACAGGAGCAAGAACCAGGGAATCGTAGGGAGGGCAGAGAAGAACAGCTGCATATATTCCCGTCTGGTGCCATGGCAGAATTTTGTCATGAAATTGGAGGGTTACTTTAATGCACCAAAGGGGCATTGTCTTAAAAGTAACAACAAATATATGGATATTTTTGTACCCTATTAGCTTATAATATGTCTTCTGTTTGCTTTTGTAATAATCGCAGGATTGTTTAAGACAACAGCGTGACTCTTGGCCATAGGCTCTGTCTGATAGTGCATTGACTTGAATGGGACTGAGCTGCAATACCACAGACTGCCTATGGACAAGAGTGGCGCTCTTTCTAAAAAAAAAAACAAGCAGATTCTTTTTTCTAATCCCAGACACTTTCTTTAAAGTGAGAAAGTAGTCAACTATGCAGCTGGGACTTAAAGGGAACCTGTCACATCTGATAAGCACTATAAAGACCGAAGTGAGATAAAGTACTTTGTGATGGGGTTGCTCACCAGACATACAGGGGGGCATTATTATTTTGGGGGTCACTAAGGAGGTCACTATTACTACTGGGAGATGATTACTATTGGGGCCACTGAGAGAAGGCATGATTATGTAGGGGGCACTATTACTATAGGGGCCACTGAGGGTGGCACTATTATTATAGAGGCCACTGATATCGGGTCACTTAGAGGGGGTACTATTATTACTGGGGCCACTGAGAGGAGGCACTATTACTACCGGAGGCCACTGGAATAATGAAGGTAAAATCATACATTGTGATAAGCCATGCGCTCTTTTACTTTGGCCGGTATTTTTGGTGACAAAGGTGGCAACCCTACCAGGTGCTTATTGGATGTGACAAGTTCCTTTTAAAGCCCAGCCGCATACTGTAGGTAGTTGACTGCTTTTTCACATTGTACCCCAAAATAAGCGGAGCTTTCCTGGACTGGGGAAGGAACACATTAGGTGCGTTCCCCTATACCCAGCAGACAGATTTTTTTCCTCTGGCGTTTTAGTGAAACTCATGACAGAACTGATCCAATACTTTTCTTTTGGCCAGTTCATGGCATCCGCCGGCACATTTGCTTTGATGCCTCCCTGTGCTGTCGCAGCATTTTCCTGTCCAGCTACGTATGAGTGTCAGACTGGTGAAAAAGTGCACTAAAATGGCATCGGCTATGCCAGAATCTGGCGTAAAATCACTGGCCGTCCACAACTGATATATAGACCCCAGCCTTAGTTGGCCACCCACGTGGGGCCATCGTGTTGTATTAGCCTGTTTGTGGGGAGCCTACAACTACAACTCAATCTGGAAGACAGGGCCCATCCATATATAACAAGGTCAGCCATTGATTCAAATGTACAGTATCCTACTAAAAGTAATAGGAGACCTGAGCAAGAATCAGATGTAGTATTTATTTCCGAATGTTATTACATAGTGGGACTCCTTCGGCCCTAATGATATCCGATACTCTCTGTGACATAATTTGTACTAATATCTGATACACTTTAGCTGGTATTTTTCCTCCATTCATCCTGCAAATGTCTGGCAAGTTCTCTTAAAGAAGATGCATTGGCCCGTCTACAATGGCTCAAGAAGCATAGTCAATGACAGTCATAGTCATAAGCGATGCCAATTGAACAATGGTAGAACGTTCTATGGATTGATGAATCAAACTACTCCGTATTCAAATCAGATGAATGCGCCTGACTGTGGAGGATACCTGTGGAATACGTTTTTGCCTAAGTGCGTTGTGCCAACAGCAGAGGTTCCGTTGTGGTCTGGGGATATTTTACATGGCATGATCCCAGTCCGTTGGTTAAAATGGCGAGAACTATGAACAAGGAGGTGACCCTGACATTCTAGACAATAACGTGCTGCAGATAATGTGGGAATACTCTTGGAATGGTCAGCAATACTACTAAAGTCCGAAGATTGGCCTGGCCTGCACAGAGTCCCGACCTGAACATTACGGAACATTGTTGGGATGAATTGGAATGCGAGATGCAGAAATATGAACAGCATCCATCTTCTCTGACAAAACTCACCAGACGTTTGCAGGATGAATGGAGGGAAATGTTAGTAGAACGTGTGCGACGGAGAGTAACCTATGTCATTAGGGCCAAAGGAGGTCTGAAATATTAACAGATAAAGACTACTTTTGATTCTTGCTCAGCTGTCCAATTACTTTTGGTAGGATAGTATATAGCCAACTGCAGCTTTCTGGTTTTTGAAGGTAGACCTGTGGTGTTGGGTGGACCACCAGGCTGGCTTTGATTAAAAATGGGGTCGTGTTTATGAAGCAACCACATTACTTTGAGAATCACTTAGCACAAAGTTAAACCATGGGGAGTTTTGCCGCTGGTTTTGCCTGGCAAGGCGTGGTACTAACGGGGCCTTTCCATGCCAACGTAGGTGAATAGAGAGCTTTGTTTGTTTTTTCGGAGGACAACTATATCCTGACATTAACAACTCTTAGATATGGACCTTGAAAGCAGATCAAACCGTTTCATGAGATTCCATTATACCCAACGCCACAGATGGAAGCTATCATTTCATTCCTCCATTATGGTTGGACAAAGTTCCTCTGCGTGCCTGCAATACTATCATAACAGGAGGAGATAATGGTCAAAAAGTTGAGAATGCAGTCATCTGAGCCGCTGTGAAATCTGTGACCCTGCCCCAGAGCGTGAATCAACGACAGCATTCTTCTTCAAGTCAATCTGTCTGTTGTAGGGAAACGCTTATCTCCTAACATCAGCGGCATCAATTAGAGGAGGGAAAGGAAGAAGGAACTTTTCATCAAAGACCTTAAGGGCTATCTCTACCTTCACAACTATTTTTGTAACTTTTTTAATGCATGTAAAATGCAAAAGGAAGCAATTTCCAAAAAAGTCTTAATTTAAAAAAAATTGATCGTTTTGCTCCTACGGCTCCTATGAAGATCAATACCGCAAAACGTGTGCAGTCTAATCCTTCAGCCATACTCCCTTTTATGTATTCCTTACTTCTTCCTAGCCTAGGGGACCGGCGGATGCCAATATGGATCAGACTACACAAGGTGTGTTTGTTGTCTGTTACTATGGAGATGCAGAAGTGTAGCTTGGACCTGTAGACACAAAACGGTGGGAATCTTTTTAATGAAGACTTTTTGTAAAGTTGCTTCATTTTTCATTTCAGAGGTTTTGGAGAAATAGAACATGGTCTGCAAAGGTGATCTCAGCTTTTGACCTTGTTTAGAGAAGAATGAGATAACATGGTCTTCTGACAAACAACCCCAAGCTTTAAAACTTGGAGTCATCTGGGCTAGTGAAGGCAAGAATGTGGACTGCTGGGTGGGGAACTACCTACTTATGTGTCTGAAGTTGTGGTGTGGACAGGCACTGCATGCTAGTCTCTTTAAGAATAGAGTGCATGGCATTATGGGATCTATTAAAGGAACGTTCAATGCAAAAATGATACATTGTGTTATGCCTAGCGCAGGACCAGAAGGGGTGATGTAGGACTGCCCTGTTATGCCCCGCCTCTTAAACCCTGCACAAAGCATAGCATGAGTGCTCCTTGAGTGTTCCTCTTTAATTTATTTTCAGTTCCTTGAATGTTATTTCAACCATTCATCTCCCTAGATTTCAGGGTTTCTGGGCATATATAGCAAGAGCTCATTAACATAGTTATTGTATAAAGAGGCATTTACTACATTACTAGTAGAAATTTAGGCAAATCTAGGCCACGCCCATGAGGAACCAAGAGCAACCAAAAATTAGCCACATCAGCCCCAGGTAGACCTCCTAAAAACCAGAAAAAAAACATTGTTGACAGATATCTATGATAGTATTAATATTCACAAGGCCATATTCACATCTGCGTTGCAGGATCCAGCAAGGTGTCCTATTTCATTCGGGATAATGCCAAAAAACATAACAGCAATCAGATGGCCCCCATTTTAGTCAATGATTTGTCTACATTTTTTGCCCAAATATCTATTGCTTCTGATACATTCTGTTCTCATTCCTGCAAATTAAATTTTTTGGAAAAATAAAAAATAAAAAAAAATGAAAAAAATTGTCGAGATTCAGCCGTAGAATCCAAATATCTAGAAAATAAACATTTATTGAACAAATACCGAACATCATACAGTACGTAGGTAGTTGGTTTAATATACCATTCATGGTGTGCTTAAAATCCTGCAACAGCTGAGGTCTCGTTTGGACAGACGAATGAGTCATGGCGAGGGATAAAGATGTCGTCGTACCTAATCAATAGCGTCAATCTATCGATTCGCTGCCGCCGAGCTTCTGAGTATCGATCGACACTTGTGCTATCTGCAGTCATTCCACAGGGCTGCTACAACGTAGTACTCTAGTCTGTTCTGTTACACAATTACAAAAAAAAAAAAAAAGGTAAAAAATATCCAAAAATAAAAAAATTTCGGACCCCTCAGTAGCACAAAATAGAAAAAAAATAACATATACAAGATTCATTGTAAGTCAGACAACTAGAAGTTTAACATTTAGTAGGGAATTAAGACACAAGCTACCCGTTAGTGCTCAGAATTTGTTCATACTATTAAAAACATAAATTAATAATTATAAAATTTGCTGTTCATTAGAATAATTCCAGTGTGACTGGCAGGTGATACAAATTGAAGGCGTTTTAGCTAATAGTTGTATTATAGTTCCGTTTGGTCCCCTCTCAGCAGTCCCGCAGTCCCCGATCCTCTCCTTTGTTTCCTTGAAAACTTTTTTTTGTAAAATGTATAATTTAAAGACATATCTACAACGACCTCCTCCAGCGTGAAAAGGTGCGACGCTCCTGGCAGACCTGGGAACCGGCGGTGAACGGAGCATTCCCTCCCTGCCTGTAACAAAAGGGTCTCATTTTCTTGATCAAGAAAATTAAGTGTGCAAAATGGCGCCATAGTGGTCCTGTAACGGTGTGGGGGGCACCGGCGTGCTCTACTTGCAGGTAAACACTTCTGTCCTTTCGCTGCATGTGTTGCATTTGACAAAACAGCACCAGTGAAATTTACAGTTGCACTGCCATACTTTGGTGTACTGGTGGGTGTTGTATCCGCGGCCGCAACACATGAGGTCACAGCCGTCTACGTGAGGAGAGGTGCGGTTGCAGAGTCGGCCCTGAGTCCCCACGCTCCCTGTGGCGCTGTCTTCCTCGCAGTAGTTTGGAGAACGCTCAATGTATACCAGATCCGTATCCATGGGCTTCTGGTAATTTTTAACTTTTTTGATGGTGAGGAAAGTGGGCTGGCGGAGCCGGTGGGCCCTCACCACCTCCACGTGGACCGCATCGTTGTACTTCTCCTTTAAAATAAATCCAATATCCCGAAATTTTGGCAAAGTGTTCCAACAGGTTTTGGTGGTGCAGGATCCCGAGACTCCGTGGCATTTACATTCCAGCTTCATCTGTTCTTCTAATACCTGATTGGGGGAAAGAAAACATATATTATAGATCGTAACCATGTAGTCTTCTCCATAGTATCATGTTAGTGCTCATAGGGTCCCCACGGTTTAGTGGGCAGGAATATTGATGTAGCCTTAGGCTGAATGGTGTCACTATCAGCTGATTGGTGCCCTTGCAACATAAATGCTTAGTTCTGCTAATGCATTTATGTCATGAGCTTGGTTCTGGTATTGTATCTATGCACTGAGATTGGATCTGATTGCGAATTGATGTAGTGAGCTTGGTTCTGGTGCTGCATTTATGTTATGAGCTTGGTTCTAGTATTGTACTTATGTACTGAGCTTGGTTCTGATTGGGAATTTATGCAGTGAGCTTGGTTCTGGTGCTGCATTTATGTCATGGTTCTTGTATTGTAATTATGAATTGAGTGTGGTTCTGTATTTATGTACTGAGCTTGGTTTTGGTACTGCAATTATGTACTGGGCTTGGTTCTGGTTCTGTATTCATGCTTTGAGCTTAGTACTGCTGCTGTATATATATTCTGAGCTTGATTCTGGTACAGTATTTATGTACTGGACGTGGCACTGGTGCTGTATTTAAGTTATGAGCTTGGTTCTGGTGCTGTAGTTATATTATGAGTTTGCTTTGGTGCTATATTTATATACGCAATTTGGTTTAAGTGCTGTATTTACATTATGAGCTTGGTTGTGGCGCTGTATTTATATCATGACTTTGGTTCTGGTACAGTATTTATTCACTGAGTTGTTCTGGTGTGGGTATGTTGCTTTTTGCACAAGCAGAATACAGGCAGACTGTATCATTCATTTTTTTTTTGTTATGATGTGGGCCATCAAAAAAAATTCTGCATATGGTGTCATTTAACCCAAAGCCGGCATTGCATGCTGGTCTACGGTTGGCCCACAGAGGACTATTGGGACACCCCTGTAATAAGACAGGGGTGAGCAGTGATGGCCATAATGGGACGACCCCTGTAGCAAGTGAGGACCAGAGGTATTCTAGCATTCTCCTGTTCCCCTTTGTTGCGTGTGTGTCCTAATGTTCCTGCTAGAGATAATATACACGCACCTTTGTCCCGGATGGAACCACAAAGTGGGTACAGAATGATTTTTCTAAGTCGTAAGCTAATACTTCCAAGGGTTTGGCAGCCTCCTCATTTGGATTCCACAGAAAATGATGCTGGATGAGGAATATCAATACCATGTTTGGCTTTGGACGCAGTCTACTTCTAAGTTCCCACCTCTGGCCTAGAGCCAAGGACTATATAGTCAACCAGGTTTAGCGGCGGCTGCCAGGGAGCTCCTGATTACAGATGGAAAACCCATTAGCTATGGCGACCTCTCTTATTCTACAGATGTATTAATCACGTATCAAGCCCTCACATGCAGAGATACATACATTGCTCCGATGCACAAGGCATATTTCCATATTTCTAACCACCTCGCCTAAGGCTAATGTACTGCATTCCGGGTGCCCAAATACAATGTTATGCAACCAATGAAATACAAAGCAGGTGTGAAGACCTAAAAGGAACGCTAGAATGAAATACAAGGAAACCCAGACTGAAATGATATCTGCAAACAGACGTGGATATGCATATGTAGCAGAGCTGAGTTTATCAAAGGCAGCAGAGCATTGGCTATAACATATTACTGTATGAGTTACTGTAGGACTGCAAGCAATGGTGTAACTATAGCAGGTGCAGTGGTTATAGTTGTAAAGAGCCCAGAACTCCCATATAAGGACACCAGGGCTCGTATAAATTATGTATTATCACTCATTGACAAAAACAATAGGAATTTGTTGGAATCGGATGAAACTTCCTCTGTGATTGTAACGTAGATATAAGTGACTAAAATATCAGAGCAAAAGGAGAATTTATAGGGGAAACATGTACAATCCAAAGGTACTGGGGCATTATGTCGCCACCGGATGTATGGGTGGAGACATGGGTTGGCCAGGCTTAGCGACAGGTCACGCCCCCAAATGTGTGGATTGGCTGCAAACCTTTCACCACCCATCCCCTGACAAGCTCACACATCTGCCAGCCGGACTGGCATCTCCGCTCCCATCTTTCCGATCAGCGGGCCACGCTGTCAGTCTCCTCGCTGTGCTCTGCTGCCGTCCAACGCTGTGTCTGAGCTCGGTCACCCTGTGTGCCCTCACACATCCACTGGCCCCAACACCTCCTAACAGTCTGGTCAGATGCTCCTCTCTACTGGTGGTCTGTCGAAAAGAGTCCCGAGCCCGGTCACCTTGTGTGCCCCCATCCACTGCTTCCAACACCTCCTAACAGTCTGGTCAGACGCTCCTTTCTACTGGTGGTCTGTAGGGGGTGTCCTGAGCCCGGTCACCTTGTGTACCTTCACACATCCACTGGTCTCAACACCTCCTAACTGTCTGATCAGACAATCCTGTCTACTGGTGGTCCGTAGGGGGCGTCCTCAGCCTGGTCACCTTGTGTGCCCTGACACATCCACTGGACTCAACACCTCCTAACAGTCTGGTCAGATGCTCCTCTCAACTGGTGGTCTGTAGGTGGCATCCTGAGCTCCGTCACCTTGTGTGCCCCCATCCACTATTCTCAACACCTCCTAACAGTCTGGTCAGACGCTCCTCTCTACTGTTGGTCTGTAAGGAACATCCTGAGCCTGGTCACTGTGTGCCCCCATTCACTGTTCCCAACACCTCCTAACAGTCTGGTCAGATGCTCCTCTCTACTGGAGGTCTGTAGGGGGCATCCTGAGCCCGGTCATCTTGTGTGCCCCATTCACTGTTCCCAACACCTCCTAACAGTCTGGTCAGACGCTCCTCTCTACTGGTGGTCTGTAGGGGGCGCCCTGAGCCCGGTCACCTTGTGTGCCCTCACACATCCACTGGTCCCAACACCTCCTAACAGTTTGGTCAGATGCTCCTCTCTACTGGTGGTCTGTTGGGGGTCCTGAGCCCAGTCACCTTGCGTGCCCCCATCCACTGTCCCAACACCTTCTAACAGTCTGGTCAAATGCTCCTTATTGTGGTCTGTAGGGAAGTCCTGAGCCTGGTCACCTTGTGTGCCTTCACACATCCACTGGTCCCAACACCCCCTAACAGTCTGGTAAGAACTGTGAGGGACAATTCATCGATATGACCATCCAGCTTCTCACATCCCAATAATGGGCCCCTCTCAGACGTTGTCATTTCCCTTCCCCTACTCCTCTTAACAGCTTAAAGTGGTATTCCGAGACTAAGATATTGGTGACCTCAGGATAGGTAGTCAATATTAGATTGGTAGGTGTCCGCCACTCAGGACCCTCAGCGAACAGCTCTTTGAAGTAACCACGATGCTCAGGTGACCGCCATGGCCACTTCAGTACTGACCAGGCACAGCACCATACACTGTATAGCAGCTACACCAGGTATTGCGGCTTATTGTCATTTACTTGAATAGGACTAAGCTGCTGTAAAGCCATATGACCAATGAATGTGATGTTACATGCCTGAGACGAGGGCGAGGTGTAGTGGCCTCTTCAAACGGCTGGTTCATGAGAGCCCCGAGTGGAAGACCCCCAATGATCTGATATTGATGTATAGGTCCTCAGTATGTTAATCCTATTGATTTCAATGGCAAACATGTAATACTTCCTTTCTCCTCTGGAGGTGCTGTAGGGAAAACGAACACTTGCTGATGGGTTCTTCCACTGTTCTTAAAATTTCGCGAAGCAAAGCTGAGATTTTAGAGCTACAGTATATTGTGGTTTGCCTGGCAACATCTTACTGTACCTGCTTATTTGCTTTTGGCCGCCCTGATCTTTTGGGGTGGGGTGGGGGGGGGGCACATTCCTGTAACAGATGTTGACTGCAGCAGAATTTACACGGCCTTTTGTAACTGCCTGGTAGACATAAAATAACAGCCTTCTGCTCCATGTCAATCACCATTATTATGAGCTCAGCCCTCGACTAATAAAAAAATGACATGTATGCGAGGAATTCTATCCAGAATTCAGCTGGGCAGGCCGCTCCGTATAATTATCTGTTTTACAAATATCCAGACACCTACTATTGTAATCACACAGGCATTATTAACGGCCTGCCGTCTATTCAGGCAGCTACTTGTCAGCAAGGGCCGCGGCTTGGGGAACAACGTGTTGCTTCTATAAATTTAGATGACAGCTGATGAACCGCCAGGTAGCGCCAGGGCAGGTGGAAACGCCTCGGGCCAATGTTGAAAGAAATGCCACCTAAGAAAAAGTAGCAATAAAAAGTTTCATGAGATGTTTTATAGGACAAGTAGAGATCACAGCTTACGGATTCCACCATCCGAAAAATAGGTCGGCTGTAGTGGAAAGACAGCAAATGGTAAATCAGGTCTAGCTGGAGACAGGGGTCCATAGACCCAACAGAGTGTCAGTCAGTGGCGAAGCTTGATGCTCTTGGGCCCATGTGCCAAATCTCTAACAGGGTCCCACCTACCATGTGACATTTATAATCCGGGTGTCTTCCAATATGACCAATGGGTCTTTGGGCCTCATCAGGCATCAAGGCCCAGGAGTAACTGCTACGACTCTACCTGCAGGTCCTTTGACAAAAAGTTTGGTGTACTTCCAACATTTAGGACCCAGGCTGTGCACGGCCGCACTCGCTTAAGCTGAGCCCCGTCTACTTTTTAAAAAGTGGCGGGATGAGGCATAAAATGACAAATAAGGTCAAAGTTTTACAGTCTAGTTTGCATACTTTTCCCAGAAAGCACTGGGCTAAAGCCTTCCTACCAGTTGGATATCCACAAGGAGAACCAGTATCTATGTCTTGACACTTTCTGGCTCTTCAGTGAACAGGAGCAAAGCAAAGTTAGCGCTGAAAACTCCACCGTCCAGACCCATCGCACTACGGGGTGTACTCACTAATGCTGTCTAAGAGCCCTTTCACACGAGTGTGGATAATATTTGTGCGCTAAACACAATTGAACCCATTCGTGTAAACGGGCTTGTTCCAATGGGCACATTTTGCGCGTGTGAAAAAAAGTAGGACCTGATCTATTTTTCTGCGTTTTGTGCTGCAAAGGTCCCGTAGAAGTCTATAGGAGGTGTGCAAATATGCAAGGGGAAGCGTGAAACTCTGCGCAAGAACATATCTAGACCTCATTAAGTTAATTAACCTTTAAATCCACGGAAAAGGGTCTGTTGCGTGCGTGTGAACCGGCCCTCCGTGTTCAAAAAGTACAGTAATATGGGCCGACCGGTGCGCAAATGTACCTCATCCTTCCTCGTTCATGTGCAAGGGTTTTTGCGCATATGGTCATCTAAATAAGTCCTAAAAGTTGGACAGCGCAAACTTAGACTAGGAATTCATAAAATTCACAAGATTTATCACTGAATGGCTCCTCTAAGTTTACACCGCCTATTAGTTGGCTTGGTTTCTGTCTAAAAAGTGTGCAATTCAGTACAATTTAGGCCACGCCCCTTTTTCAAGCAAGTCAGAAAACTGTCCGAGAGTGTCTAAAAACACATGATAACTGTGGCGCAGGCATGTAAGACGGTTTTCAGAAAATACATATACAGCGCCATAAAACGCGCCAACCCATGACCTGTGCTATCTAGACCACGTTTTTACTTTGTTTAATCTGCACTTACTTTTTATGTGTTGGAAACAACCGACACACAGAGGCCACACCCACACAGAGGCCCCACCCACACAGAGGCCACACCCACATCCGTCAAGAAAAAAAATTGGGCCTTAAAGGGATTGTTCAGTTAAGAAAACCGATTTTCGCAGGATGTGAGGGAAAACGCAGAGTTATAAAACCCATGCATTTCAGTGGTTTCATTGACAACTGCGATGTTTTCTGTCCTGCGATGTTACGAGATTTAGAAGTCTCTGCTGGTCCTATCTTTCTGCGTTTTGTTCCTTTTTATCGCCTATGTTTCCCTATGGAGCCTTCGTTTTACCGCATCGCAACGCACGGACTTGCAATGTTCGTGCAATGCTTTTTAACATTAGAAACTCCTATTGTGTATCATGCGCAAAAGTTACAAGCGTCAGCGATGCGAGATTACTTGTCAAGAAGAGCATCGCTGATGCTCAAACATCTCAGGAGCGCATATGCGATATTGCCGTGATTTACTCGCGGCGATATCGAATTAGCCAGGTCAGATTGAAGAGGTTTACCAAAAGCAGCTCTCACTCTGGAGGACCTCTGCTACCCTGCATTACACACACAACCCATTAATTTAAATGTCCTCTGTGTAATACTTCATTTCCCCTGTGGAAGCGCTGTAGAGAATTCTAACACTTACTGCCAGGTTTCCGCACAGATCGCAATTGATTACTAGGACACTTTGTGTATGACTGATGGTGACACTTCTAACAATTAGCGATTATCCAGACTAGAAACTCTTTACATTATTGTTGCATGTTTCTTTTGTTTAATGTCTGTTTTTAGATATCTGAGAAAATCAATATGGCTGCCAGGATTAAATGGATTTTCTAGGACTTTAAAAAACATTCCTGGGCTTTAGATGATGTAAAATAAAGAAAGAATGCATATTCATCCACTTCAGATTCGCCCGTCCAGCGCTGGAGCCCCACCATTCCGAACCCAGAAGAAGCGGTGGGCAGTTACGTGTCCTTTATTGTGCCTGTGACCGCTCGCCAATCACAAGCTTTGGTGGTAATTCTTTCATGGCCGCTGAAGCCTGTGATTGGCTGACCAGTCAGGTGCACAATGTATGTCATGTGACTGCCCACCGCTTCTTCTGGGTTCCTGAGCAGCGGAGAACGGAGCTCCGGGGCCGAATAGGAAGCTTCCGTTGCAGGTGAGGACATGGTTTTCTTTATCTTATCCCATTTTAAGCCTCTAATCCCCTTTAAGGTCATTTTAGATGGCTCAGTGATTAAAGTTGCTTAACGAGTGCTGATTGACAAGACTGACCCTCATTGGTCTAGCCTTTGCACAGGCTGATTCAGACTGGGGGATGATCCATCATTCCTATGAACCTCCATCTCCCATACTGTTTCATTGCTGTCAGCAGCACATCTCCTGTTTTCATGCGGGGATTTGCTGCCAACAACGATCATTTTTGGTGCTACATGAAGGAGGCGACACCTGAAGAAGGTGATTGGTGGCATCTTCACACGGCCTGGCCAGTATTATGGCAGGCGGGGGTCCTGTTAGAACATTTTTTTTACTTGGGCCCGGGGGCTTCAAGTTACGACTCTGGTTGAACTTGATGGACTTGCGTCCTTTCTCAACCTATGTAATTGTATAAGCCAAGCGGAGTCAGCAAAAGCTAACTTCTATCAGACCGCGGTGTAATGGCCCCCTTGGATCTGCCAAAGACGATCATGTTTTACTGTTAATAATGACGGAAATATTAACCAGCAAACAAACTGTGTAAACCATACGAACAAATTCTGGGCCGTGAACCCAGACAATCTCTATTAAAAATTATATTACTGTTCTCTGTTACCGCCAGCGACCGTCCGCAATGTAGCCAACTCTCCTAGTGGAGAGTCCATGATGTAAATGGGCAAAGAAGGCAGTCTGCAGAACACAGAGGACTGAACTCTAGAGAGGAGGCCTATTGGAAAGAAGGTACAAAAGTTCCCCTGCTGAGCAATAAAAATGTGAAAACCGTTTATAAATATCTTACTCCTTATCTGAGTTATGATCACTTGAATCTACAGGCCCGAAACCAGAGGCTGCACTACTGACGAATTCTGATTTTTTGCAGTTTCAGTGTTGTCATGGATACCTCGTGCGGACATAAACAACCCTAAATTGATCTCCATCCTACCTGACAGAAATCAGAACAGAATATGTTGTCAATGGAATCGATCAGTAATGCCGCCTCAGGCTTTGGGCCTACGGCTTTCAATGATCATATCTCAATTTAGAAAGTATGAAAACACATTCACATTTTTAACCCCTTAAGGACCAGGGTGTCTTAGTCCTAAAGGACCAGACACTTTTTAGGGATTTTTTCCCATCTGCTGGTTTTACTGCCCTAATTTTTTTTTTCAGCTATCAAAATTAATTTTGCTGTTTTTTTTTCCGTGACATATAGGGCTATTTTTTCCCCATTTTATTAGGGGTAAAAAGCTAAAAAAATGATTTTTAAGAAAACTTTATAGTTTGTTTATTTTTAAAATTAGTATATTTACACTAAAATAAAGTATGGGAACGGGTTACTCATTTTGTTTCAGGCATTTTTATATATAAAGTTTTGTATTACAGGGTGCGTATGACGACGGGTCTGGTTGGCGTCGGCTTTGGCTCATTTTTTTTTTTTTATGTATATAGTTGTGTTTTTTTCTGTGATTCTTTTTAACTTATTTTTGTAACCATTTTTTTTATACCATGTATGTCCCCCATGACGTCATAAAAGACCTTTGGGGGTCATTCACATTGTATTTTCATTTTTTATTTATTTCATACTTTTCCCCTGTAGCTGGGGCATCCATAGGATCAGCATCCATAGGAGCCCCAGTTACAGGAAAAAATATTCCACTGTAGAGACAATAGTCACTAACAGAGCTGATCAGGGTCTGCTAGGCCCCTGCAGCTCTCCTGTGACAGAGTACACCCGGCAGTCACGTGATCGCCGGGCACATAGTAGAAGTAATACTTCCACTTTCACTCTTTAGTACATAGTGCTCATGGAACGCTATGTAACCTGGAAAGGAGAAGGCAAAAGCAGTTAAAACACGCTTCTCTCTTTTCCTCCGGGTCCTCGGCTGTGTCTGACAGCTGAAAACCCGACCTGCTCATGCTTGATTTCAGGAGCAGAGGCTTTAATCTTGTGCCATATTTTTGCTATCAGCTAGAATTAAAGCCCAGGATTAAGCACTGTATATTTACCCCGCTTGGTCCTCAAGGGGTTAATGCATACAAAAATTTCTTCATAATGGTGCAGAGCAATGGTATGTGGAAAAATGTGACAATCCATCTAAACACTATTTTGTAGCACCAGGGGCTGTCATTTTCCTTACTATATGCAGGAACAAATAAGAAATGGGAAAAACCTAGATTTGATGGAAACCTGACCCTTTAAGGGTTTGCATACTACAGAGTAGCTGTTCCCTGAAGTCGTAATAAAAAATGGATTGGCAACTGTCTCATACAGACCCCATACCAATGGGGGCAGGGGAAAACTTCATAACAATTTTTGTTACGTGACCTCAATGGTTGACTATGCGTACTCCTGCGGGTGTCTCTTCTATAACCTAGGGAGACTTGATTGATAAGAAGTCTTCTATACACTCTTTCCAGGTTGCCCATGAGATTGGTGCTTGGAGGAGGTAGGCATTATATGGTACGGTATCAGGCTTCTGGAGCACCACATCTTAGAGTGGCTTTACATTGGACAACTATGGTCAGAAAAGTCACTGGAGTGAATGTATTCGACAGTTGTTCCATGTAAACCCGCCACCAACTGGGTGACGAGCAAGAACTTGTTCACTAGCCGCATTGCTTCAGCTCACTTAAGAATAGTTACTGGCTGATTAATTATCATCGGGTGTAAACAGGTAATCATTGTCTTTCAACCACTAGCCAACAACTTGTCCCTGTTACCGTGTGCCTCCCAACGAATGACGATTAGCTCCTGCCCTTTATTGAACGTTTTGTCTTCGCACCAATGCTCATTAGTTCCTGAAAAAAACCCTTAACTACATGCAAGTGATCGTCTACTGAACAGCCTCTGCTGGTCATCAAATGAACACTCCTGCTGTGGTCTCTGGCTGGAATGGCCTGAACACTCGGCGCTGTGCCTTCTCGCAGTAGTGAGTGTTCACTCGAAGACCGCTCGCAAGTATTTATGTGCATTCAGTGGACTTCTCAACCAATCAGCGTGTGTTGCGAAGGAGTCCAAACTTTAAATACACGCCCGCCCCCTAAATAGGTGATAAACAATATTTCGACAAGTGTAACAATTCCTGCCAACAATTACTTCATTGATCGATGCCATCCATCATTCTTACCCTTTAGTGATTACTTCAAGCAACTAGTGAGATGATAGTTGTAAAGCCGTCCTTAGTAAACTAGGACCTGGAGATGGCCAAAAAGTTCCCCCATACAGTATCATCAACCAATAAATGTGACTTGTTTACCCTGATCTAGAATACCTTTCTTCCAGCCTCGTTATTGTGAAGGTTCATTAGCCGCCGGGCATTCTTTCTTATTTCTCGGGCGTCCACAAACTTTCTAGAGAATTCAATGCCGTATTTAATGTCGGCAGAACATCCTCCCCACTTCCAGCCCTCCTCTTGATTGTAGTAGCCCTGCTTCTCTCGGTCACAGCCACAGTTACTAAAATTTCCTTGGCTGCAAGCGGAGGTGACAGAATGTGCCACCCCAGCGGCAGTGATGGCGTAGGTGAAGGCGGCTTCCCTGCTGCCTGCAAAGACAAAACATGAACATTTTATGAATATGGAAATTAAAAATATACAGTATTACAAGATTAGTTCTGCCAACTATTCATATCAAGGTCATGCTGACCCAAGCAAAAGCATAAATTAGCAGTAGCCAATCCAGGCGACATCTATCTAAGGGGTGCACACAGTGCTCAGTCCAGGTGCCTTAGATGCCACCACAACATACCATCCTGGCACTTCCTTCGAGTAGATGATGAGGGTGGTGTGACCTTTATTCCATCATAACCCCACCCAAGCCATCTTCTTCTACTGATGTTGGGAGAAATCCGTTTTAGCCTGCCAGTGCATTGTTTTATTGCATTTTCATACCATGTGGTAGAATGTAGGATCAGGAGCAATCTAGGCCAAACCAAAACCATATAAACTGGGGATGTATCTCAGTGGTGCACATAGAGGGCCGATGATATAACTTGGCGTATCAAAAGTATATTCCACAAATGTCTGATAGGTGGGAGTTCTGGAAGTGGAAGCTGTACCTATCGAAAGAATGGTGGTCCTCTTCTGCCCTCAGTCATCACCATAGAGAGGAGGAGACCATGGATTCTGTGTATAAGCTGTGGATCAAGCATTCAAGTGGGTTTTCAGAAATCAGTTTTTGGCATCTCAGGACTCTCCGAGATGGAAACTATTTGGTTTAGGGTTTCAAGAAGATAAACTTGCAGTGCAAAGACACATTATTAACTGGCGGTTCTAGAACACTGACACATGATGTCCTAGAACCTTGTCACATGGGGTCCTGGAACACTGACACCCTGATACTCTGTCCCAGAAAAAATGTCAGTGACATTGGGATTCGAGGACAATAGATGAAGATTATGGTAAATGTGATGTGCCGCTGGAGCATAAATGACCAAAAATTTGCATTTTGGTGTGTATGCCCAAATTGCAACTTTGATTGTCAGAATTCTGGCATCCGTATCACAATAAATAGGCCCCACAGAACCTCGGAGATCCTCAATAATATTATTGATGTGATTTTTATGCCGTTTTTTTGTGACCAATGCAGATTTCTTTTTTTCTGTGTTTCTACACATATTATCTGCTGTTAAGGCACTTCGACAACTTCCAGCATACTATTAGAACTTAATATGGAGTGAATAAAACCCATTGATTTCAATGGGCTTATTTACATGTACGTATTTTTCAGTCTCATGAAAATAAAAACGCAGCATGTCTTATTTTGTTCTGTATTATGGACCAAAATAACCAATTAGTTTCGGTATGTAAAAACGCTGCGTATTGACAGGAGCGAAGCTGCATATGGCGGCGTGAATGAGCCTCAGTATACAGGCTAATGCACTGCCATGTAGATAGATGAATAACTAAAGGAGTTGTCCAGTTGTAAACTACTGATGGCCTTCCTGCAGAATAGGTCATGACTAGTTGGCCCCCATGTGTCTGCCGCCCAGGACCGCCGCCAATCAGTTGTTCACAGGGCTGATTTCTGCAGGTAGCAGACAAGCCCGGCCTGCTAATGCAGGTCAAGTTCCCATTCATTTCAATGGAACCAACCCAGAAAACAGCTGATTGGCAGGGGTCTCTGGACAGGCCATCAGTAGTTTACAACTGGACAATCCCTTTAAATTAGTAGCGACCCTGTAGGACTCGAAAAAATGAAGAAAAATGATTTAAAAAAAACACAAAACACTTTTTTTCTACACTAGACTATTAAAAATAGGTCTGTAAAGATTAAATAACATGTAGCTATTTGGTATCGTCACGACTGTAGCAAACTATGCAACGAATTTATGGCAGCATTTATGCCGTTTTCACACTGGCCGATATACGCTACCATCTGAGCTGTCTTCCCCTTCCCTCACCTCGCTGGCTTACCTCCTCTCTCCTCTCCTCTAGCTGTTTGCAATGGGAGGGTGTGGGGCGGGGGCGGAGATAAGCTCCCACCCCCTCCCCGCCCCTTGTCTGTAGCCAGCCATGGGGGGGACAGGATGGGGGTGGTGCTCTGCCCCCTCCCATTACAAACATTCGGAGGGGAGGAAAGGAGGAGGTGAGCCAGCGAGAGGGGGGTAAGGGGAAGACAGCTCAGATGGTAGCCTACACCTCTACTGCTTCAGAACCTCATCAGACATAACTGTAATCTCTACCTAAATTACCGCAGACCCTCATAATATACACCTCGGCTCACATTGTTAAAATCCACATAAACCAAACTAAATCCCTTGTGAAGATGCTACAAAAACAAAGGCCTATCTGTCAGGACAAAAAGGCCAAAAAAAAAGCAAGTGAGTCAGAAAGGGGAGAGAAAGTGCAGGAACGGAGAGGAATTGAAGAGTTAGAGGATGAAGAAGGAGAGAAGATGAAGCTGGGAGAGAAGCTAGAGAGGACTGGAGAAGTTCAGACGCGTAGCTAATTCATCTGACAGTAGTCGGTGTGGGAGCACAGACTTTTTCAACCCTGCTGGAAGAAGCCGGAGCCAGGGCAGACCCCACGGAGGCTGTACGGAGAGTGGTCAGCTCAACTGTGAGGGTAATTCATCCCCGGCAAGTTAGGAGTCAGTGGGGTTACAGTGAAACTGCGCTAGTCCCTCCATTCCTTCACAAATAACCTCTGGATACAACCAGCATTTAACTTCAATTGGCAGTCACCTCAGTAGAGAGAGAGAGAGCAAATCAAGGAAAGTGTTGTCTGTTAGAAGAATCCGTAAACTGGGTGCCTTCAGTTTACTACAACTCTTGTGGACTTATTTTTTTTTTGTCCATGCAAGCACGTAATTACTCCAAGGCACTGGCGTCACATCAGACATCTCGCGAACTATTCATCGCTATCATTCTGAACTCTATTGCAATCCACCTGCTGCACGAGTCATCATCACAAGGCAAAGTAGCCACCACCATGACACAATTAGAATCGGCATAACCACTGGAGCTACCCTTCTGCCAACTTCAGCTCGCTGCATTAACACATGAGATTATCAGGTCATTAAGGAGTTAAAATAATTTGGTTTCGTCATCATGGCAGAGTATTGTAATGTCACAGTCCACATGGAATCTATGTATAAAGGCGAAAGCCCTCACTGACTGACTGACTCACCACTAATTCTCTAACTTCCCGTTGTCGTGCAAACTTGAAATTTGGCAGGAGCATTTTTTACGTCCTAAATAGGAAAAGTAATGGGGTCACAACTTGATAATTAATTCTAACCACGAAAGTAAGTGACCCTCTATGTAATGTAACTAATAACACACATCTGTACTGCACAAACGTGAAATTTGCCACAACCATTGTTTACATCCCAAATAGGAAAAGTAATGGGGTCACACCCAATATTCAATTCTAAGCGTGAAAAAATGTGCAAAAATCCGCGATACATGAGAGAGTTCTCAGAAATTATAGTCTATGGAAATGATTTGTATACTAAGGAGAATCTACCCCACCTCTGTGTGTATATACTGAAGAGAATCTACCTCACCTCTGTGTGTATATACTGAGGAGAATCTACTTCACCTCTATATCTATATACAGAGGAGAATCTACCTCACCTCTATGTGTATATACTCAGGAGAATATAACGGACCTCTATGTGTATATACTGAGGAGAATATAACTGACCTCTATCTTAATGTACTGAAAGGCTATAAAGCACAAAAGGTAGTGGGCTGCAGGAATAGAGCATGCCTTTAAGGCTAAGAAAGGGATGCAGCCTCCAGTCTGGGGGTAAATTTGAATAAAAAGCGGTATTACCTTTAAGGGTAAATAGTGAGGAGAGTGGGAGGGGTGGCGCATTCTGCAGAGGGACATCGGTACGTGCAGTCTGAGGAGAATCTAACGCTCCTCTGTCTGTGTACATATTTTATTCCTCGGTCCCTCTGAAGTAACCACCACTTCATAAACAACAAGTAAACACAGGTATCAAATTAACTCTGGCAAAGCCGGGTATATCAGCTGGTGTTGTATAACTGGGCCTAGAGCTGTGATGTCACTCTATGTCTATACATGGTCTGAGCGCAGAGCAGGGTCATCACATTGATGTGACTCCATGTTGGATGCACACAACTTTTTGGAAGAAGAAAGTAAGCGACTTAAAGTATACACCATTATGAGGATTAATGAGCGTCGTCACGGTGATTGGCGGCTGCTGGTCACCACTCTCTCATCCTGCATTTTATATGGCTCTTTCCTTCTGACTCAATTAAGTAAATCCTATCGAAAGTGGACAACACTGAAGAGGAATTCCAGCCAAGAAATCCACCATCATGACAAGGTCAGGAGCTTCTTCAGGTCAGTTGACCTGAAAAGACGTAAAGATCTCCAAAGCACTCAAACATCCTGAAGAGCAGCGGGCAGGAGGGCATGCTGGACGACAAGCTCATCAACTTGGCCCAGGACCTCCTGCAGTGCCAGTTTTAGAACTATGATGACCTGCAGCCCACTGCTGCTCTTCTCGTGCCCGGGTACAGCATAGTAAGGGAGGCCGTGCAAATCCACTACAATGAGGAAAGGGAGCATTGGGTGGCAACCTGCTTTATAGATGGCAAGATCCTCGTGGCCGACAGCATCAAGACCTGCAATCTGTCACTACCGATCCGTGAGCAGATTAAGAACATCTACAGTGCAGGGGTCCATGAGCCCCTCCAACACCTGAAGTTTCTCCAAGTAGATCAACAAAGAAACACTTATGACTGTGGGGTATTTCCTTTTAGAATTTGCGTTTGATTTTCTGGCAAATGATGACCCCTACAGCGAGGTATCATCATAAGATGAGAGAACATCTAATATCCCGCCTACAGAATGGCAACATCACCACATTTCCCAGGAAGGTCAATTAGTGACTCCATATTGTACAAAAAAGACATGTAGAGTCTCTGATGGGCCAAGACATCACAACCGGACCTACAACCATCGACCAGGACCCTCTACATCACCAGAGCCGCAGACTCTACCCAACCCCTAACTACCACCGCAGACACCTGGTACGGGCCCAGGACCTACAACCATCGACAGACCAGGACCCTCTACATCACCAGAGCCGCAGACTCTACCCAACTCCTGACTACCACCGCTGACCCCTGGTACAAGCCCAGGACCTACAACCATCGACCAGGACCCTCTACATCACCAGAGCCGCAGACTCTACCCAACCCCTGACTACCACCGCTGACCCCTGGTACGGGCCCAGGACCTACAGACTTCCTGGCACCAGTAAGTAATTACTGACTTTCCTTGATCGCTCTATATACCATGTACTGATTTGGGGGTTGTGTGCTGCTATTACAGGGAGGTGTCTGATCTTCATTGCGTTTACCATTTGTTCCAGAAAGAGCAAGAAGCAAATAAAACCCAACCGTCAAACGCAGAGCCGGAAGTAGTTCCCATCGGACGCCATCACAAAACCCTGAATAATGTAAGGTCTTTCCAACACAATTAATCTAATGCTTTGTCATGTGATAATACACTCATGTAACAACTAAAGATTGTGGTGACTGAGGAGCCACTTTTGTAGTACTCAGACACCAAAAAAGGGCCCCTCAGCCTCCGCGCCCCAGAACTTTGCTTTTTCTCCATAGTTCTACCTATAACAAGAAGGGATTTTGAATTCCTTATCTGAACACAGTCCCCAAAACCTGATAATCAGTGCGGTTTCAGAGGGCCGTATACACAACCACGGGGCTCCGGGGCCATATGCACGTGAACGATGTTTTTTTCGTTTTTTTCTCCGGCTGTTCAAACTTCGTACCATAGTGCAGGAGTTTTTTTTTATGCTGGAGGATGGCTCCTGCTCCATCTTTCCCGCATGTTGGATTCACAGCCGCGAAAAGAACTAGTGAAAATGAAACCATTGAAATCAAACATCAAAGCATAACGGGACTAAAGCAGGTCTGTTTGTTTAAGCCCTCAGGCGGTTGAATGCCATGAACATGTGCAAGGCTATCAGAAGATAGGGACCGCATCCATGAGAAGACATCGTATCTTCATTCATATACTGATGATTTGTCATCTTCCGGATTCTTGATGTTTATATGGTCTTTTCTGCTTATTTTAGATACAGCGATGCGTCCTTCTAAGAACACGTTTATGTATTCCTTATATGTAATATTCTGCTGCTCCACGTTCACTCATGTTTATTGTATCCGCAGATCACTATTCCAGAGCTGGACCTGACTCCCCCCGGACTTTCTCTGTTGCCAGTAACGGACATGAAAGTCACTGGACAGCGGGCAGTTGGATATATTCACACAAGTGGGTTATCCGCTGCATCAGGAGGCAGATTCCCCGCTCCATCTGTTCTGTACAAACCAAGGGAGGGCCGTCCACCAGCCATGGTTCCCTAGAGGTTTTCTCCATGGGGAAGGGGTGGGGTCCCTCTTCTGCGTGCTGAACGTATGACTCTTCATGAGTCAAGTGCCTGTCATCATCATCATCATTGTCGGTCTCAGAACTAAAGGCTCATTTACACGCATTGATTATCACTCAAAATTTGCTCAAAAGTCATTGTTTGAGCGATTATTATTGTGTGTAAATGCTCCCATCTTTCACTCATCCGCTGAATGATGATTTTTAGGTGAGCATAAAATCCATCTTTCAGCTGGAGAGAAGATAAGAAACCACATGCTGTATTTGCTGTCCATGGTGCTGTATTCTCTACGGGAGCGCTGATTAAATTGTATTTAGCTTGTAGCCACAAGGCAGAACAAATTAACTGAATGCAGAAAACAGACCATCTGCTGTTCTCTGCATACAGGTCCAGGAGCCTCATTTACATGCAAATGAAGATGATAAGCTGCTAATGGACATCAGTGTCTTTCAAACGATTATCTTTGCATGTACATGGGCCTTTAGACCTGTGCCCAGACCTCCGGGAACATTTAACATCTTGAATAAAGAAGTGATTGTAAAGAAGGTGCAGCGTATGCGGGTCACTTTATGCATTGTCAGTACTAAACAGAGTAAAGCTGGTCACCGCAGGGAGGCGGCTACAGGAGAGGACATCTTGTAATGTGACATACTGGTGAAACCCATTCATTTATATATCATAATGCATCAGGATTATTCTATAATACACATCAATGGAAATTGTCTACTGACACGTCTGTAATTCTGGGGTACACGGCCTGTTCTGGTCTGAGGGGCACATTGTCATATTGAATGCCTCTCAACAGCCGCAATAAGGCATTTAGAGCATGTCAAAAGAATATTCCATAAATGTCTGATAGGTGGGAGTTCAAAAATGTAATCCTGCACCTAACAGGAGCATTGGGGTCCAATCCACACCACAATGAGGAGACCATGCACTGTGGTAACAGCCCAGCATTTCACAGCTCCCCATCTATAGATGCCACCTCTAACACATATAGTCCTTTTTGGAGGGCCACAGAGGGGTCAGAGAGCCAAAATATCCCTATATATGGTGGAACCAGAGACATGGAAGCTACATGTGAGCAACCACATATAGAAAAGCAATTGTATCCAGACTGGGGCTACATAGAATGGCATTCCGGCTGCGGGTTGTACACCCCGGGTCTATCTCCCCTATACACCCTTATGCATCTATATTGGATTCTTATATTAGAGGTTCGGTTTCCTCCATCAATACAGTCTGCTTTCTTTCTCTATCAAAATTGTCTTGATTAATATTGTGTCTAACCAGGGCCAACTCCAGGTTTATGAGGGCCAACAGAGTCTCAGTGGTCTTCTTTGCAGTGTGTCATGGCACATGCGGTAGTAAATCTGCAACAGTGAATACAGTGACCATATAATGGTACGTACCAGCTTTACACATGTGCTTTTCAGACCATATAGGTGATTATACTACAGTTATATCCAGTGATCACAGGTGATGTCCTCTGACTGGAATCCAATCGTTCAGTCTCCTTTTCTACTGTATATGGCTCAGACCACCATGACAACTTCTCCTGGCCATAACTTGTTTCTGCAGAATGTAACGCACAGACATCTTTGGCTCCTTGCTTTTTCATCCGCCTCCCTATGTTATGTACACCTTTACATGATCCCTACTTTTATAGTACCCCAAATAGTAACAATGCCATCTGTGATACCACACACATTAGTACTGTCCCCATTTTTGTGCCACCTGTAGGCCCCACATAGTAAGTGCTACATTTAGTGACCCTCACACAGTAGAAGTACCCCCGCTTAGCAATAATGCCTTCTTTAAGTCCCAATCGGTAATACTGACCCTTTTGTACCAATTTAATAGTGTCTCCGTTTGTCCCAATTCAATAATGTCTCCGTTTGCCCCCTTTCAGAAACAATGCTCCCAACATCCCCCACGTATGTAAGAAAATAAAAATCAATCCATAGTCCCCTCCTGTGCTGCTGACCGACAGCTGTAATTGGCGCTGCAGTGCACTGCTGACTTACACGTTGTGCGGTCATGTGACAAACACATGATCGCTGTGGACATTCCTCAGCTTCACCAATGCCAAGACTAGAAACTGACTACCAAGATCATGTGATTGTCACATGATCACACAATGTGGAAGTCAGTGGTGGTGGATAGTGGCGCCAATTACATTTCGTGGGAAGTGACACAGGAGGGCAGTATGGGCTGTTTTGGTTTTCTTATTTAATACACTTGAAATTAAAATCAGGGGTGCCCGACTGCAGTGCCCGACCCAACAGCCCGGGCCCCCCGGTGACCTGTCTCTGGTCAGCAAGTGAAGTGGGCCCTGGCATCTGCCTGGTTTGCCGGGTGCTGACAGGATGAGAGTACAATGCCTTGGCCTAGATTCCCCGGAGCGTATTTATGTATATTGGGAATATTTATCATCAGGGGAATATTACATGATAGTTTTCTGGCAGCTTTTCCAGTTTAAAAATGCAACAAATGTCGCCCAATATTGATAATTTTGCCATATCTTGTGGAGTCACTCTGTACACCTCCCAGCTACGGGTGAGACAGCGACAAACTTTGAAAGTTTTTAAAAAGTTACATGTTATAAATGTATCTAAAAATGTCACTCAAACTCTCCCCTTTTTTCTTGACATTTTGGATAAGTGGATGGGGGGGGGGGGGGGGGACATCTGTTGGTGCAAATCAGTAGTAAATCTGATTGTACGTGAAAGTACACCAGAATTCTGCTACATCATCAGTAATAAATGTGCCGATGAATATCTGGAATCCTTCACCATCTTCTATGACCTGAAAGCTCCGTAATATCGCTGCCGTACAGGAACATCAGAGAGAGACGAGTCTGTCGCCGTCATTCCAGTTCAGTCTTTGCTATACAACCAACATAAACCCCAATAAATGTAACATGTCACCACAGACCAGTAATACATTGCTGTATAAAGCATGGTGGATTAAAGAGCACCTGCCGTGTATGCATAGGACAAATATTTAAGGCCTCAGTGGCCAATACACCTTATTACGGCGGTCACTTATGGGCTTTAATCCTCTACATACAACTTTAGAAGGCAGTGGCTTAGCTGACAACTGACAGCCCGGCTCCTGCTGTAACTGCCAGGAAGAGAGAAACCTCAGATCGTGGCAGTTTAACTCCTCCCATGCCACAATCAATAGCAACTGTCACCTATCAGTACCCCGTAATGCGATGACAAGGTACTAATGGGTTCCTATGGCAGCGGACACAGGCCTCCATGTCTGCCATATAGACTCTCGCAGAGTCTGATAGGCTGATGTGATAGGCATTGTGGAATGCACAGCATAAGTAATGTAGCATACTATCGTAGCGATCGAACAAATGCATCCTGAATAGGGACTAAATATTAGTGTCAATAAACTTCAATCCAAATAAAATCTTGTTTGGAAAAAAATACAAATTTCTTCCCCACAAAAAACATTTTTAAAGCAACACATAATAGGCCATGCTGCATTCGTAGAGACCCAAACAATGAAAATAGTTTGTGAACGCCATAAAAATACATTTACAAAGTATTACCAGAATTGTTCTTTTATTTTGCAAACCTGTCAAAAATTGCAATAAAAAGCAATCGAAAATGGGATGACTAAAAACTACAAAAAATAAGCCCCCCGATTGCTGCTGAAAAATAAACATTTTTGGGTCTTGTGGTGATGCAGACTAAATGGTTTTACTTTAAAAATGTGTCTTTTTGTGCTGAAGTAGTAAAAAAATTAAAAATAAATCCATACAGACTTTGTGTTGCCGTAGTTATGCCGATCCTGATAAGTAAATGATAACGTTATTTTTACAGAATGGTGGACGCCATGAAAACAAAACCCAAAATACGATGGCGAAATTTCTGGCGGGGTCTATTTTCCCTCCCAAAAATAATTTGCTAAAAGCTGTAACACCTTATATGTACCCCAGAGTGGCGCCACAAAAAATACAACTTGTGCCTTAAAAAACAAGCCCTCATGCAGCTATGTCGACGAGTTATGGCTCTTGCAATGCGACTATGAAAATCACTCAGTCACTGAGGGTTTAAAGTAGTTGGCCAGGGAGCCTTAATACTTACACGGACCTGCAGTTCTGGAATCTCCACTTTCGGCCCTGTTCTGACACCAAGTCATGGGTATGTTCCCTTCCTCTGTGACTGCTCAGCTCATTCTAATTACTAAGCTGGCCACCTCCTCTGGTTCGGCCGGTGCAGAGATGGAGAGGGGGTCCCGATTAGTTATTAAAATGCGCTGAGCAGCCAGTGCTCTTTATGACATGAAAGGAAAGAGAGAAGGACAAGATCACATGACCCAGTTTTGGAACCTGGCCAGAAGTGGAGGTTTCGATATCGTGGGTCCATGTAAGTCAGAGGCGTAACTTGAAGCTTCTGGGCCCCAATGCAAAACCTGTAACAGGGCCCCCAACTATAATGCATTCTTCATAGTACTGGGCTCCCTATATGAGAGGCCTTATGGGCCCCCCAAGGCTCCTGGGCCCGGGTGCAACTGCATCCCCTGCATCCCTATAGTTACGCCAGTGATGTAAGTGTTCAGGCTCCCTGGACAAATGCTTTAAGAAATTTTTGAGAATCTAAAAAAAAGAAAATCAGTCCTTGATTTGAATGGACATCTGTGTATGTGCAAACATTTTGTTACAACTTTCCGTGGCACTGAGGAGTCACGTGAACCCGTCTGACCAAATGCAAATTCTGTAAAAGGATCCCCCACCTACCACAGCTGTTTTATAATATTAGTGTCTTAGATACGTTTTTTTTCCCCTTGACCCACATCCGTTCTGACATGGCGGCCACCGCATCCAGGAGGAGCAAGAGTGGAGAATTGGATGCGCATGTGCGATACTGGAGGCTCCGTAGACACCCTTAAATCAGTCAATAGCTCCTTGGCTCTGATTATAATGTGGTGGAGGAGATGTTGAGTATCGATCATGAGAGATGTGGCCAATCTTTTTGTGTATTTTTGGCTTACAGTTTGGCCGATATTAGTGTGAAATATTATTTTCGCTCTGGTTTTCGTATATCGTTTCCACTCTAAATATACAATGATTCCGTTATGTCTGTAGTAATTTTCAGTACCATCCCGCGCCTGCCGGATTACCCATGTCAAATCTAAGGAGGGGAAGAAAACATTTATACATAGAGGCTCGGTTTTCAAATCATTTGATAGCATGAGCCAAGGTTTGACAGTCAGCTCCTCGTGCCAGGAATTCTGGGTAAAGTCTGACTGCATGCATTTTTTGGTAGCTTATTATACATTAATTTCCACGATTCCTCCTCACCGCTGCTCATCAAATGTTAAATGTAAAAAAGATGACTTCGGTATTACAGAAATGTTAAACATGCCCTGGCAGTCTCCAGACATTCTCTCGAAAACCCCATTCAGGATTCAAAAGAGGCGAAATCCTGGCTGCAGTAGTAAGGACGGATGAGATTCAGAGTAGACGGCAACCAAAACACACACACATATTTGCAAGATGACTATACTCAAAAAATTCTATTTATCAGCCATGCCCACATCGAAAAAAATGTGCATTTTCCCTCAACGAGGTAGAAGCCAAATTGGAAAAATGGGGGAAGATTGAATAATTTTGGCCCATGACCCAATGCAACGTCCACAAGATTCATCAACAGGAAGGTGGCAGAAAAAGTTGATTAATGATTCACGCTCAGAACAATTCAGCAACTCCTTTTCTCCAACACTTTCATATGTTCCTTGGCTTTGGAGCTTCTTAAATGTGGCACCTGGCTTGAGAACATAGGTACATTGATAAATTTACCCTGAGGTGCCAAAATCTGGTCAAAAACTGCACCACAAAAGTAAAGTATGTGGCTTCAGAGAGTTCTACGTTGCTCAATAATAAAGTCTATAAAGTTACATCAACTGAGATGGTAGTTTCCCATGATGCTACTCCCAAACTTCGCCTAGCCATAGCTAGGATACAATGGTATAGTTATAGGGGTCACAGTTGTAACCGAGCTCCTAAGTCATGAGGGCCAAAGGACCCCCTTATCATTATGGCAGCCAAAGATGCCATCTCTAGGTCCCATGCTTCTGCTTCACAACTCCAGCCAGCAAGCAGGACAAACTTCACTGATGCTGCTGCCTGAGCCATGGACTCCACCTCACATTTACCTGTTCTCCAAGAATGAGGTAAGGAGCTAGGCTGCTCAGGCGTTCATCCTGCTTGTTGCCCAAAGTTGGGGCAGGGGGATACTATAGATTTGTGGGGGCACAGATCGAACTTTGTTATAGTGTTCCAGGTGGTGCTATTACTTAGTGGAGACACAGAGGGGGTACTATAATTTTTTTGGGAGAAGTCAGAGAGGGCATTATAATTTTATGGGAGCTTGGACAGGGCACTATAAATTTTGGGGGGATGAGGAGGCACTTAAACTTTGTAGGTAGAGTTGAGCGAACATACTCCGCCGAGCTTGATGCTCGTTCGAGTATTAGCGTACTCGATGGTGCTCATTACTCGAACAAGCATCAAGCCGTGTTCAACCCCGCCCCAGTTTTTGGCTCCTCCCTGCTGTGACGTGCCTGTTTTGGCCCCTCCCTGCTGCAGCGCACGTCATTGGCAAATTTTTTGTCTGGGGAGAGAGAGAGAGAGACCGACCTAGAGAAAAAAAAAAGCTCGGCACCCGGCGTCCCACATACAAAAATGCTCGAGTCTCCCACTGTAGTCAATGGGGTTCGTTACTCGAGTAGAGCTCTCGAATTTTACGAAAAGCTGGACTCGAATAACGCGGACCCGAGCATTTGGGTGCTCGCTCATCTCTATTTGTAGGGCACAAAGCGGCATTATTACTTATGGGGTCACAGACGGAGAGTTATTTTTCAAGAGCAGAAAGTGATCATTATTACCTTGTGGGGAGCACAAAGATAAATTATTACTGCGTGGAGCACAAAGGGAGACACTATTAGTTTGCAGGAGGCTCTGAGAAGGACATTGAAGGGAGCAGCAGGATGATGCAGAGATGGCCTGGACTGGAAGAGGTCATCATGGTTATCTGGGCTGTATGAAGAAGAAAATTGAAAGTGCACAACTTCAATTTGAGACAATGTTACCTGTGATCACTGGATTTAACTACACTGTAATCACTATCACTGTGTTGCTTGTTTGTTTTTGGGTGAGGAGGTAATGCATGTGTTTTGGAACCTGTACCTCTGATCTTTTAAGACGCAAACAACATCCCTAGCTGCCACTAAGGAGATTCAGCAATGCAGCAGACAGTTCCAGGCAGGCTACTGGTAACAGCCATGAAGAACAGTGGGAGGGCCCACTATTGGAGTCCATAAGCCTTTATCTACACCTTGCATTAGAATGCACATTTTTATAGGAGTCCCCTAAATATACTGCCAAAAAAAAATTTTGTGCATTGTAACAGTTTTTTACAATATGATAAGTGATGACATTTTAGTGCAATATTTGGTGTAACAAGGATTTGAGACTCTCTGTATTAAGATTTATTTCAGATCTCTCAAGAAAGCACCTTTATGCCAGGAAGAGTATGCCTCCTATTAGTTTGGGAGTGCCGGCCTGTCTGTCCTTGCAGTCACATGTGACATTTCAACAGCTTGTAAAACCTAAAAAAAAGCACTAATACATCATGTACCGCACACACAGCTCAGGAACATTAAGGACCATCAACCACTAAGACCTTTCTTGCATGCTCTAGAGAGCGTATCCGAGGCAAGGAGCTGAAGGTATAGGCCAGGATTGACTGTTATGATGTCATGCACTGGAGAAAGCTATGGAGCTAATTAAGATCACAGGCACCACTGCTCCTGAGAAGATTTCTTTGAAAGTCATTGATGAGGTGTTGATGGGAGACAACATCCATCATGTCAGGGTCGAATCTGGAGCCCTGAACTACCCAAGTGCCATAAACTCTGTCATGCAGAAACATCTATTAACTCCTGAAGTTCTCTCTTCCCAGAAAGTGTTGTCTAATATTCTATGGACCTAAACAAGAGGACATTGTCCTACACTGAACTTCCTCAAGGGGTAGCTAAAAATCAAGGGGTGAATTTTGACCCCATTACCACCCTCCTGCATTTCACTCCTGATTGTTATACAGTAGCCTACATGTTCATTTTACTGTCACAAACACAATCATAAGTTGAAGAGTACCTATCGTTATAATTATTTTAGGTACCGTACATTAGTGGTACAGATGAAGCAAAGCTTAAAGGGGTTGTCCCGCAAAAGCAAGTGGGTCTATACACTTCTGTATGGCCATATTAATGCACTTTGTAATATACATCGTGCATTAATTATGAGCCATACAGAAATTATTCACTTACCTGTTCCGTTGCTAGCGTCCCCGTCTCCATGGTGCCATCTACTTTTCAGCGTCTAATCGCCGGATTAGACGCGCTTGCGCAGTCCGGTCTTCTTCTTTTCTGAATGGGGCCGCTCGTGCCGGAGAGCGGCTCCTTGTAGCTCCGCCCTGTCACGTGCCGATTCCAGCCAATCAGGAGGCTGGAATCGGCAATGGACCGCACAGAAGCCCTGCGGTCCACCGAGGGAGAAGATCCCGGCGGCCATCTTCAACCGGTAAGTAAGAAGTCACCGGAGTGCGGGGATTCAGGTAAGCGCTGTGCGGATTTTTTTTTAGGTCCCTGCATCGGGTTTGTCTCGCGCCGAACGGGGGGGCTGTTGAAAAAAAAAAAAACCCGTTTCGGCGCGGGACAACCCCTTTAACTAGAATCTTAACACATCAAGAAAACGTTTTGTGCCATTGTTTATTTGCCCTTTTAATGGCTTTTCAATGGCTTTTGTTGTGTCCAGATGATATAATAATAGATTTTCAATTGCTTAAGAAAGTTATTACAGCCAAGTTAAACTTTACTACATGTGTACATATAAATACACTCAGTGGCCACTTTATTAGAGCCCCTGACCCTTTCATGACTGGAGCTCCCCTTTATAAAAATTAGATCAGTGAGACTCCAATGGACAAAAGAGCACAAAAATCAAATCACTGAGTACCGGAAAACATTTATGGACAGATAGAGGGATACAAATAGATATCAGTTGGGTATCACATGTGGACGACTTATGTCCATACACCTGATTGGGTTTGTAACAAACAAGTCATGCCAGACTAATCTAATTTCCTTCTATGACAGAACCACCGACTGGGTTGATCAGGGAAATGCGGTGGATATAGTATATCTTGACCTCAGTGAAGCATTTGACAAAGTTTCTCATACCATACTTATTGAAAAAATGACCAAATCTTAGATTGACAAGGCAACTGTTAGGTGGATTCACAGCTGGCTGAGTGGTCGTACTCAAAGGGTGGTCATAAATGGCTGCACATCCAAGTGGGAGAATGTATCAAGTGGGGACCACAAGGCTTTGTCCTAGGCCCAGTGTGGGTCAACATTGTTATAAATGATCTGGAGGAGGGAATTGATGGGAAACTGATCAGATTTGCAGACGACACAAAGCTAAGAGGGATAGCTAACACTAGGGAAGAGAGAGAGTATTCAAAAAGATCTAGAAAAGCTTGAACAGTGGGCAGCGACTAACAGAATGGGATTTAACAAGGAGAAATGCAAAGTCCTACATCTGGGCAAGAAAAATGAAGAAAGCGCATACAGAATGGGAGGAATTGGGCTAAGCAGCAGCACATGTGAAAAAGACGGGTATACTAATAGATCTAATAGATCATAGACTGAACGTGAGTCAACAATGTGATGCAGCAGCCAAAAAGGCAAACAGAATTCTGGGATGTATTAAGAGAAGCATAGAGTCTAGATCACGTGAGGCAATTATCCCCCTCTACTCTTCCTTAGTCAGACCTCATCTGGAATACTGGGTCCAGTTCTGGGCACCCCACTTTAAAAAAGACATAGACAAACTGGAGCAAGTTCAGAAAAGCGTTACCAAAATGGTGAGCGGTCTGCAAATCATGTCCTATGAGGAACGGTTAAAGGATCTGGGAATGTTTAGCTTGCAGAAGAGAAGGTGGAGAGGAGACTTAATAGCGGTCTACAAATATCTGAAGGGCTGTCACAGTGCAGAGGGATCAGCCCTATTCTTATCTGTACAAGGAAAGACTGGAAGCAATGGGATGAAAAGGGAGGAGACACAGATTAGATATTAGTGAGGGGATCAATGAGTGGAATAGGTTGCCACAGGAGGTGGGGAGTTCTCCTTCAATGGAAGTATTCAAACAAAGGCTGGACAAATATCTGTCTGGGATGATTTAGTAAATCCTGCACTGAGCAGAGGGTTGGACCCGATGACCCTGGGGGTCCCTTACGACTCTACCATTCTATGTTTAGGGTATCATGAAGTAGGGTGATTTCAATGGCTGCCATGTATTACTATGCATCATGGGTAGTATGGCTAGACAGAACTTGCCCTGACATATAAAAGAGGGATGACATATTGAGGCAATCCCTTTAAATCCTCAGACCACAACACATTATATGATGCTTCTTCTTGGAAAGGAAGCCAGGTCAAGTGTTTTTGCACACAGGTCCTTGACCAACCTTGGCCTGGCGTTGGCTGAAGACATATCAGCACACAAAAAGTTAGATTTACCGTTGAGGATTCTGGGTGACAATCCCATTGTGAGCGATAATGTCAGCCATATTGGTTGCCATTAAGAATTCTTAGAAACATGAAATGACTAAATCCAATCTTTCACATTGTTGCCGAAGGAGGCGACTTCCTTATTGTTGATTTTACAGAATTTCACTTTATTTTTCATGGCGAATTTTATATTTTAGTGGAAAACTTTTATTAATATCTATTTACTAAGTTATCCTCCAAATGGCTTCTCATTTTCTGACAGTAGTAAAAGTATAAGAATGTCTGAGAAGTCGAGACATGATAATGGAACTTGTGGTTATCAGCTGGAAACCATACTGCGCTGGAGAGACAAAGCAAATACACAGCGATTTCCTATAATCATAGATGTGTAATGAAGGAAGCGGCACCAGGGGCGCTCATGCCAACACCAACACATTTCCAACATGTTCTTTAATACGAAGTGATCACTTGTCATTTTCAGGGAAAAAGTTACCCTTAACTACTTCAATGCTGGACGCCTTGATGTTATATACAGTATAATAGGGAATTCGGAGATGGATGGAGCCCGTTGTTCCTGATCAGTGGAGCATTGGCATTTGTTAACACCTTCTACTAAGTCTTTATTGGGTCTAGGGGGTTATTCCTTCCAAAAACAGACTGCTTCAGCAATCGGCTCCTTGTAGCAGATGTGGCTGGTGAAATCAGGTAATAGGTGATCACCGGGGGAAGCAAATATAAGCATATAACAAATGGGTGACCATGTAATACATGATCCCGCCGAGGCCGCCAAAGGGAAACTGGCAAGTCATGGGCTAGGCAGCCATGACTTACCATATTTTTCGCTGTATAAGACGCTCCGGACGATGGGGCGCACCCCTGTTTGAGGGGGAAACGAGAGAAAAAATATTTAGAACTCACGCAGGGAAAGTACCGGGTGACGGAGCAGAGGAAGCAGCAGAGGTCTCATATACCGGAGCTCCGTGTCACAGCGGCGCGTGTGTACGGCAGGAGGAAGGCAAGGAGCTGTTTGGTGGAGGCAGGGGAGCAGCAGCAGTTTCCACCGGCGCTCACCACTAATCAGCGCTACGTATTGGCGGCAGTGGGGAGGAGAGACAACTGCTAACTGATCGCACATTTGTTGGCGCGATGGCGCTAACTAAAGGCCGCGCGTTAAACTCACGATTGCACAAATTGCGATTGCGACACATTTCGTTACATTCGCTCTTTAGGATGCAGCGACTTTTTTACCCCCGTTTTGGAGGGAAAATAAGTGCGTCTTATAGAGCGAAAAATTCGATATATAAATTTCATTCTAAGCAGCATTCAGATTTATCAATCACACCGCTGATAATGAAGATTATTGTCTTTACTGCTTTAGAAATCAGCAACTGCTGCAGATGATAATCAGTGAGTGTGGATGGATGGTGAAGGGTTAATCTGCTGTGGACGAGCCACGCTGGTTAAGGTGCTTTCAGGCATAATGATTATCGTTCCAAAAAAATCGTTCACACAAGCGAAAGCGAATGATAATTGTTCGGTCTAAATGCGAGCCGACTGAAGGGCAAACAAGAATTGTTCACTTTTCGTTTATGCGGGCATAAAAGCCATTTTTGGTTCGTTTGCTTATCGTTTAGTTTGACCAGTCCCTCTCATTCGAACATACAGCAAGAAAGACTGAGCATTTGAATGAGCCGTCAATGCTTCTACCTGTCTAAACGTTCTGCACAAGAGCGAACGAGATAGCGTCATGGTTCCGTCATGAGAATTAGCTTGTCTAAAAGGCTTGTCTTAGAAGGGTCCTTTAACCCTTTCCAATCCACTGTCTGACGTCTAAAGACATTATGATTTAAGGCGGTACAGCTCAGATGTTGCAAGACGTCCGTCAGGGTTCTCTTACTGTATATTGCCAGCCTCTCTACTGTCCGAGCCTATTCAATGTGTCACCTCATGCAGTACTGGCTTTAGCCAGCATGTAGCGCCATTGTATAACAGCAGAAAAAGAGTAAGCCCCCTAGGAAAACCAGGATACAAATTGGATTGGAAAGGGTTAACAATATGCTAATCACAAAGTGTTTTCCTGCTCAGATCTCGAGCAATTAGCTGTTATCTGTTGAGGAACCTAGCAGTAAAGGTACCTTTATATAGGACAGCCGTCACACAGACGATCAGTCCTGTGCGATAGTTGTTCAAAGAATGAAGAAGCAGCCGGAGATCTTGTGTGGTCACCCCCTGCAAACAGGTAGTCGTTCACACTGTAGATAAACAACTGCCTGCTTACACGGATGATAGCCATTAGGATTTTAGGCAAGCTAACAACCAAGTAACTCTGTCCCCAGTGCAAAATTAGGGCAGAGACCAGGGTCCCCCCCTACCACGTGCCACTTAAAATACTTGTGTCTTCTTGTGGGAGAAGAGTCTTTGGGCCCTCTGAGGGCCCTGGTGTGATTGCTATGGTGCTTGAACTATAGCGGCCCATGCTAGAGTCGTACAACCACCTAATCAGGTAGACAACAGAGTTATGTGATGATGAGTCTCTTTAGCATTGAACAGCGGACATGACATGAGGGTAAACATCTGAAAACTCATCTACCTGTGCCAGCATTACTGGAAGAATCCTCCAACCATTGGCCCTCACGGATGGATGTGGTTTCAGCCACATTCTGTTTATGCGGCGTAGGACCATATCCTACTCAATCCCTTTTCTCTGGAAGTGTCCCGGATGTTACGGGAGAGTAGACATGTATGATAACTATGGTGGTCAGTAAGGGGCGTAAGGTCAATATGGCCATGAGGCTCAGACCACTCTCAGTCCACCCCTGCAGAGGAACTTTTTAGAGTTTAGTAACAGATGATGACTAACAGAAAGTATCCCCCGCTAGTTTTTGGTAACGTTTGGTCATAGTTGAGAGGCCTAAGAAAAAGTTGTCAACTGCTGCTACAAGCACCGAATGTAATTTGATTGGTTGGTTGTCTTTTTCTTTCTTCCCATGACAGTGAAGAAAAGGGGTTCTCAAAGTTCTGAACAGCTTGTAGTGCGCCATGGTCCTAAATTGTTGAATGATGAAAAATGGGCTTGCGATTTTTTTTTTTCTGATTTGGGAGATGTTAAAGGGGGTTGTGTGAGAACATGGCTCCTTTGTTCTTCCAGAAACAGTGCCGACCTTGTTCATTGACTGCGTCTGGTATTGCAGCTAAGCACTATTCATCTAAATGGACTGAGATGCAATACCGGACACAGTCTATGGATAAAAGTGGCGCTATTTCTGACAACAAAGCATCCATGTTTTCTTAATCTCACACAACTTCTTTAAGTCAATAAATCCTTTAATTCTGCCATGACTTGTGTAAAATTAGGCAATAATCTGTTTTAAAACATAGTTGAAAAATACAGTCAAAGGATCTGGTAGGACAACCAAGTTTTTCATCTGATGAGAAAGCAGAAACAAAAGCGAACAAACACGGTTCAAGTATTTGTGGTCTTCTGAAGTCTAAAGAAAAAGACAGGCCGTTCACGGCTCGACGGTCTCCAAGAAAGACCTTGTACAGAAGAGGCGCGGAGACAAAACGCTGCTAGGGGTGTTTTTGGAAAGTGCTCCACTGAGAATGACACAACACATACTTACTCAGTTTTGTCAGCCTTGCAGTTTCCACTTTGCCCATGAGCTTAAAGACGTAATAGACATGGTCTTCACTCCTCAAAGCCATTGAGACTACATAAATGAGGGGCCTCGGAGGTCTTACACAGAGAACTTACATTTAATATGACTTCCTAATGATCTGCTCCAAAGTATGTGCAAAACCCCACTGGGAACTCTTTCAATAGAGAGTACAATGTTGGTGGGTGATGAGTAGGACTTATTCTCATAGAGATGTTTACGAAGCCATCATGATCATTTATCTACATGAACCAACCACTTTCACGGAGTTGTACAGGATTAGAAAAACATGGTTGCTTTCTTCCAAAAACAGCACGACGCCCGTCCATTCCTTGTGGGTGGTATTGTGGCCGAGCCCCATTATTTGCTTCAATGGAGCTAAACTGCATTACCGGACAAGATCCATGACCAGGTGGGGCACTGTTTTTAGAGGAAAGCATCCATGTGTTTCTAATGCTGTACAGCTCCTTTAAATTTAGGCACCTCTCATGCAATATTTTTTAAAGGGGCTGTTTGTTTGGAAAACGCATATCATATACACTACTAGGGAATTCTAAGATAATAAATTAGGCACACTTGTTTAGGACATTCATTTTTTATAGAATTATTTCAATGTGTAATACCACATTTCTCCTTTGGAGGTGCTGCAGGGAAATTGAATACATTCTGAGGATCATAATTGGTTACTGTAATCTGGCAGTTTATTAGGAGACGCTTCAAACAAAAAAGTGATGTAAAAATTGGACAACTTCTTTAATGTCCTGTTAGAGCATGGCAAGTTTTGTGACCCATTAGGGACCCATGTGCTTATCTAGAGCCCATAGCTTTAATAGCTAGAACCTTCGTCTATTGAAATATTTGACTGTTCCCGGCAGGGGAGGGTTTCTCAGAACCAGGAACACCTAACAATCAGTCTACTTCTATCCAAGTAATACATTGCTCATATGACCACCTTGCAAATGCCCTGTTGGCACTTATAAATATTTATTTCCCGGGACTCTGACATGCATACCTGAGCTAATAGTTATGGAGGACCATTGATGGCCATTAAAAACATTTGACCCAGCATTGACTTTAAGTCACATCAAAGGAGTCTTGGTCTTTTGAAGCTAATTCAACTAGCTGATGTTGCCTGGAACAAAAGAAGAAAAATCTAACCTGGTATGTCACCCCTAAACTGTGGTGTGGCCTATGCCTATGCTAGTCAACTACTCTACTGAAATGTCATTGACGACATTCGGACTGTCATTGATCAAGGTTGTATTACATACAACTTGTAGTCAACTGAAACTTTTTTGGGTTCCCCCCATCAAAACCCTTTTAGCATAAAGGGACTCTGGCATCTCCTATGAGCCCCAGAAATGAAAGTAACTGGCTCATTGGAGATGAGCCCAGGGGTGCCTCTGTTATGCTTACCTAGCTCACCATTTCCCACTCTCCACGCTCCAATCATTCTGTAGACTAGTTATGTGTGCATCTACAATGAGAGGACTAGTTCTATCATTATGAGCACGAACCTAATTAGTCCATAGGATGATTGCAGTATCGGCTTTAGGGGTGGACAACAATGGAGTGGGAATAAAGGTATCTTTACATGGGGCAATTATCACCCACAAATTCACTGGAAAGAGAAATTTGGGAGATAATCACCCTGTGTACATGCAGCCACCGACAGGGCACTGAGCGAGAAATGGCTCACGTCTCAGAGTCGCTTGATTAGTAGTTTTGCTAAAAATGAAGCGACTCTTGGCCCATGTAAATAGGAGTTACTCAATGTCTGAGCGACTCCTGTTTACTGTGAATGGAGGCGGGCGGACCGGAACAGTTCCGGCGCCCACTCTACCTCCATTCACTTAAAGGCTATCGCTCCTGCGTAAAGCATGGGACAGATAGTCAGACAGTAACCCCTGGGACAGTTGTCGGGCGCCTATGCAAAGGTATCTTAAGGTAATTATAAAAGAGATATCCTGGACTCAGAGCCGCATCTCATATGAGCCCATTACTGTAGTTCATTTTTTAGTTTAGTTTTACATTCTTTAGTTTCCTTTAAATGGGTTTTCTGCTTTAGACAATCTCTACTTACTTGAAGGTTCCCTTTACAATTGGTTGATAACAAAGTGTCCCCCTACTGGGACCATCAGCGATCACCTGTAATCTGAGGAAGAAACCTGGCAGTTAGTGCTCAATTTCTCTACAACACCACCACAGGTGAAATAAGGCATTACACGGTGCCCATTCAAATCAATGGGTTGTCTGTAAATTACAGGCCATTCAGGTCCTCCATAGTGAGTGATGCTGTCAAGTATAATTAGACTTGGCGGTACAATCAAAGACAATTAATTCTGGAGCTAAGCACGGGGTCAGACCAGGCGATAGATTAAGAGGATATCTAAGGTCAAACATAGGAGAATAGAATAGACTTTGATAAGGGACAGTAGCGATAAGATATGGTCTGAAATCATACTAACTGAACTGACCACCCAAGTGGAGCACCCAACCCGAAAAGAGTGACCCCACTGCAGCACAGAAGCTGAGTCCTATGTCTGAGAGGAACAAGCGACTTTGACTGAAGAATGTCAAGCCACAGTGAACTAAAGTACTAAGCACAGAGAAATTGAGCACAGAAGAACAGAACGCTACCAGAACACGAGAATTATAGCCAACATCAGGAGTCGGTTCAAATACCCACATGGAGCAACTGACTGGGATCAGTGCTGAAACCAAGGGAAGATAGGAACTCCTCAGTTCCCAGCATTAAATGGCACTGCAAATGTGCCAACCAAAGGCTGGCGTTGTGATGTCACCCAGGACTGGCGTTAGTAATCAGGAGAACGCAGCGCCGTCGGCACCCTGACAGATGCTCTTTATCATCACTCCTCACTCTGGACAAGAGATGAAGAAGGGCTGTGGACAAGGGAAGTTAACATGTTAAGAAGGAGAAAGTGGGTTCCTGCTTGTTTTGGGGCCCCCTGATGACTACTCATTACGGAATAGATGACTTCTGCTCAGGCATCACTAAGGATTAGTTTGGGAATCTCTGCTCTATGCCAACAAATGACTCTTGTATAAATACAGTGTTTACATAGGTTTTGGCAGGGATGGAGCGCACACATCGTCTCCGCACAATACTGCCGGGCCGCGCAATAAGATTACCAGAGTCTGTAGAGTAAAATGAGATTGTCTTCACGGCTGCTCACAGACCTGCTCCTTGGCGGCTCCATTCATGGATCGTTATGTAATTATACGAACACGTAGCTGCTATACTGCTTGATGCAGCGTTCCCCGCCAGAGAACCAAATCTACCCTTTCAGTGCCAGATGGCACCCGTTTTCTAGCAGCTAAAAGGTTAAAATGGCTAAAAAATGTGACGGCTAGAATGGAGGCTCGGGTTCTTGTCAGATGTCAGGACAATAAGAAGCAGATTTGGGTGGATTAGATTGAAACATGCGGCTTATTTTCCATACACTGTAACCTGAGTGTTCTGGGATACAGTGTCAGATTTACACCCATCATCCCTTGTACAGGGGTCTGCTTCATCAACTTGTATGTGTGTCCCAATACTTTTGTCAACATAGTGTATATAGTATGTAATAACCGAACACATATATTGGTGAGCACTAGAGATGAGCGAGCATTACCCTTAGCGAGTACCTGCCCGCTCAAGAGACAAGGTTCGGGTGCGGGCGCGGGGGAGCGGTGAGTTGGGGCAGTCAGCAGGGGGGAGCGGGAGGAAGAGAGGGAGAGAGATCTCCCCTCCGTTCCTCCCCGCTCTCCCTCGCCGCTCCCCGCCCGCCGCCGGCACCCGAACCTTTTCTCTCGAGCGGGCAGGTACTCGCTAAGGGCAATGCTCGCTCGAGCAAATGCCCTTAGCAAGTATGCTTGCTCATCACTAGAGAACACATATGATGTATTAGCTGAGTATATGTGATGACCATCAGATGTGAAGGCTGAGTATACAGGATATAAGCCATATGTAATATGTGAACATATGAAATGTTCTGATATGCAATATTTTTTGTAAACAAAGTATGAATGTATAAATGTACGAAAAGCAAAAAATGCTACAAAAACATAGGGATGAACCTCTCCACATAGACGCCTGAAAAACTTTTTTTTTAAATATTGCATGCAGCCTCGCTTTTCTCTATATTACATTTTATATGATTATTGTGATCCCACCTATGATTGATTCCTAAATGTGTTGTTCCTACTATGAGATTATAATGTATTATGTGTATTATATAATATATAGTATGTAGTCCTTACTCTATTGTTTTCTGCTGTAAGTATGTAATGGCTGTACATGTGATACCTGACATACTTAGTGGTTGAGTAGATGTATTGGATGAGTATATAAGATGCATAGCACATACAATCAGTGAGTATATTTGATGCATAGCACATCAGGGGAGTACTGCTTCTCATTGAAGAGACCCAATGGGTGTATGGACGCTCATGTTCAGGCAATGCTCCATGGGAAAAAGTATTCAAATCAGCTTATTATATAGCACATGTAATGGGTGTGTATATGTGATACATAGCATCTGTAATAGGTGCGTTTATGTCATGGCCAGCACTTAAAATAAGTAAGTATATCAGATATAATACCATAATGAGGACTTTGAAGTATAAGAATACTAGAAGTCCATGAGATGCTACATGGATATATCGCTGCTATACTGTAGATAGGAGTTGACTTGTTCACTTATTACATGGCTGACTGTGCATCGGGAGACGTGTGGGAACCTCAGCCGCTCCTGCTAAGGGCTCCGAACGCCGACTGAAGTATTACAAAAATCTACAATCCTGTTAACAAAAACCGTTTGTTTTGACAAAAACATTTTCCCTCTTCTTCCTGTCTTATCAAGGCGTTCTTCTCTTCCACTAAAAGCTTATATTTTTCTCCCCTCTCGGCTGCAGTCGATGAATAATCTGCCATAAGATAATTGCTTTATTGAAAAGATAATAGCGCAATAAATAAATAATGGTTAAACTGTATCTGTTACCTGATATCGTTATCTCTCTGGACCCGCGAGAGTCTCCCCAGTTCTGGCACCAGCAAATGGACCTTAAATTATCATTTTTGGCACCGATAACAAAAGAGGGCACTATGCTGAGCCTCCCTAAGCCCGGCATACCTGGCATGCTTCATATTATTACTGATCTTTACAGCTTGTTTTTCTTTGTTAATGTCTTCAGAGCCTTGAAAAACAGCCTCATCAAGAAGGGACGAGCAGCGATGGGTCTATTAGTGTATTAATGCAGTAATGAGGGCAATTAAAAAAAATGACAATGGAAAGAGTATTCTATACCGTGAAGGTCATCAACCTCACCAGATCTCCGTCACCTTGGGATTTGCCCTTCTTCCCCATGAATATGGGTTTAACTTCAACCCAATTGCCCTGTGTCCATATACAACTAAAAGCAACTGGACACCTGAGCAAGAATTAGAAGTAGTATTTATTTCCCTATGTTAATACTTAGCGAGCCCCTAATGACATCAGATACTGGACTAGATGGACATTGTCTTCATTCAGCCTTACGAACTATATTACTATGTTACTCTCCGTAGCATACTTTCTACTAACATCTGATACACTTTAACTGGTATTTCCCTCCATCCATCCTGCAAATGTCTCTCAAAAAAGATGCATCGGTCCGTCTACATTGTGCCCAAAACTATATAAAGTCAATATACTTACCGTGGTGCCAGACCGCACCTTCGCCAGTCGGGCGCCATGGCATCTGACAAATGATGTCACCTGGCCAGGAGGCCTGGTGACATTCCGTAAACCTGTCATATAGAAGCCCCAAGGCAGGTTTACGAAACATCACTGATTGGCTGTAGCAATCACATGGGTAAACTTAAACTATCTATGTGTCCACTGCAGTTCAAAGTAAACATAGACTGGAGCAGCAGCCAGCTGAGGTGGGGGAGCTGCACAGAGCGGGAGGTGAGTATTTTGTTTTTTTACATAGAATGTATCCCCCCAGTGCCACCAATGTAAGGGGGTTCTTGGAAAACCCTTTTAAAATTTCAGAGAAGCCACCTTTCACTGCGGCATGCCATTGTATCAGCACCAGATTTGCTATCACCATCCATTCACAGCTATCCATTATTACCTGGACACCCCAAATAACTTCATACATCAAACACAAACTCCACTGCAAAACAGAAGAAGGAAGATATTCATGCCTCCAAAAGCCATGAGCTAATGAAGAATTCTGTGATGGTGAGTGTGTAATAGGGAACTATGACCATGGTGGTCTTCATCATGGAAGGTTCTCAAGAACTAAAGAACACAAAATAAAATCTATGATACTTCATCTGACCAGGCTTCATTCTTTCTTCTCTCCATATATTCGAGGAGGCCACTATATATTTTGCATTGAAGCCCAGAAGAGTGAAGCCCTCCCTGCTTGACATCCTATCGTCATATCATGAAACCATCACTCTTACCATCTTAATCACTTCTCACCGCAACCCGTAAGCCTCTCATCTGCCCTACCCAGTCATGGTCATCGAAGGATGAAGAGTCTTAAAGAAGTTGTGCCAAAATGTACCAGCCATCCCAGAAGGCAGGGCCAGGAGAGAAGAGCTAATTACTCCAGGATGCGCTGTCGACAACCCTGGCCAGGGGAAGCCGCTGCCAGTTGGCATTACCCCTGCAGGAGAAATGTAGTATTACAAGATGGCAGAAGGTCCGCCAGACTGGGAGACACTCCTATTTAGCGGTTCTGCATTCTGGGTCATAGAGAGGGGTCCTGAGTGGTCTCTTTGATGTTTATATGCCCTAATGAGGCATATGAGCAAGAGTTGTGCTCTTGTCACAACCCCTTTAAGATGGCCATTAAGCTGGTCGGAAAAACAGATTTAGGTTGAAGCTGCAGAGATGGTCGTCTTGAACAATCATGTTCTCTGTTGCTCAGCAGTCGAGGTGTGATCACACAACAGGCCAATCACCTGTCATCTCCTAAATTATATACTCTAAAGGAGTTGAGCAGGGGCGGAACCCCTAATGAATATTCATGAGAATCTATTGTAAAGGAGACACGCAGATGGAATTCGGGAGGATCACAACAAAGAAAATACCCATCATGCAGTGCAGAATATACTTTATTCTAGGATAACTTCTGCAAGAAAACCATAGAAACTCCCTCAAATAATCCAACCAGATGCAACAAATGTAGACGTAGGTCTTCCTTTGTAAACGAGGCTGTTTACCAGCAGCTGAGAAGATGAAAGAGTTTTGTGTTCGGGTCAGAGGATTAGAAACCGGACAGTAACTTTAAGTATCTCTAACTTAGCACTGAGTGAGCGGGACAGATGCAATGTCACCTAACATGCCAATGACAGATAATGGTGGACAATACATCAAAGACGGGGATAAAATGTTACGCAAGTAGTGGATGGGGGAGAAGACGACATATCAAGGGAGGCTGTCATCCATTGTCTATCAGGTGGTGACGCTTCCTCTCGCCCAGAGCTCCCTTACAGGCTTTTAGCATCAGTCTTTGGGCTGAACTCCAGTGGAAGGACTTGTTTTTCTTTACTACAATCCATTTTTGTTTTTGGTTAAAAAAAATTTGGAGGGCAAGTGACTAAAAATATGGGCATGTATAAGAGCCCACCCAGCTCTATAAGGTAAGGAAGAGACGTATCGACCCACATTGGTAGTGAAAGGCAACCAACAATCACACTGACATTATTTAAGGCTGCTAGTTGGAGATTGCCATGGATTAGAATCTGAGACCTCATCATTTCTTCGGGGCTCCACTGACTTCTTTGGCTCTCTCTCCTTAACGAGTCGCACTGGTGGGCTCGGCTCAGTTGTGTAGGCATTGTTGTTGCCATTATGTGTGGAAATGTTCTTTGAAGTTGTTTTTTAAATGAGCTTTTTGGGACTTAAAAAAAATCGTGGTCTTAAAATGGTGTAAAAATAAAGAAAAAATGGACGCTCAACTACTCCAGTGGCTCCCTGTCCACTGCTAGAGCCCCGATACCCGCTGCTCGGAACATGCAAAAAGCAGTGAGCAGTCACATGCCATTATTGGAAGAACCACCGCTGTAGCCTGTCATTGGTTGAACGGACACATGTACAATTTACGGCATAGGACTGTCCGCCACTTCTCTCAAATACTAAGCGGTGAGTATCGAAGCTCCAGAGTAGGACGGGGAGCCGTTGGAGTGGGGGGGCATACAAGTCTTCTTTATATTACACTTTTTAAAGCCTGGAATTGTTTTAAATCGCAGAAAACCCCATTAAAATAGAAGATCACATCTAGAACTGGCCACCTAAACTCCAGGGGTCATGAACTGAACCTAATCCAACTTTGGTACTTGACATTTTTGTGGGAAACGTTACGTAAATATCCCAATAGATACATTCCTTAGCCATAGGCATCATCGCTGCTTGTAGGGATAAGTAACCCCTCCTTACACATCCTAAGGCCTGAGCTGTCAGCGGGACGCATTCCCCAGCATCGTAGCAGGAGCACATTTCCTGCGGCATCCCCTCTTCACCTTTGATGGGCTTTGGAGTCCAATGACGGTCTCTCGGCTGTATTTTCTTAGTTTCACCCTAAATACATAGATCCTGACATTGTTATCTCTGTTACTCTTCCTGAAGTTTATTTAGCGCCGGGGATGCGGACCGGAAAATCACCTTATAGTATCTTTATCCAAAATGTAAACCAGCATTTTTATACTCAACTGCGGTGGTCAAAAATGACAATGGAAGTTCAGCCAATTCGTTTTGCCATTAGTTCCTTTGTCTACTGGAGTCTGAACAACCTTCACCCTCAGACTCACGAACCTCTTTAGGATATTTTTAGTTTTTCTCATTTTTGGTTCTTCTTTTCGGCTTTCCAAAAACCCTAACTTCCGTATTTTTCCATCAGCAGTCATCTTATAGTTTGCAGGTTATATTTTGGTACCATTAAGGCTGGGCTCACACGGGCGGACCGGATTCCTCATGCGGCAGGCCCACAGCAGATTCCGTCTGGCGGTGGCCCGGCGACCCTGCATACCTTATTTTCTCTCTATTCAGATGGCTGCGGTGGCTCACCATCGGTCCTGCGCAGTACAGGTTTTTAAAAAATTTTTGTATTTCCCACGCCGTTGCTTAGCAATGATGCGGGTACTGCGGTCCATGCGCAATGTTAATCAAACACCCCCCTTTGAATTCCATGGAGACTTTCTGTGCGGAGTCTGTAGCAAAATTAAGCACGTTGCGATTTTTCTTCCACTCATATCCGCGAGTCTGAGTGAAAAAGCGATTTTACATGCTTTACAATGCCCGCGTTTTGGCGCGGATCTTACATGCGAATTCCACAAAATGGAATCCCCCCGTGTGAGCCCAACCTTAATGTGCCATATAATGTACTGAAAAACCTTTGGAAATCTTGAAGTGAATGAAATGGAAAAAAATCTCAATTTCACATTTTCTTTTTTGGGGGTGGGGGGGGGGTCCTGTTTTTATAGCATACACACTGCAGCAAAAATGATATTAATTGTATTATATGGGTCACTACGATTATAGCGATATCAAATTTATATAGTTTTTTTGCTTCACTATTTATAAAACATAGAATATATATATTTTTTATTTGCTTTTTGTCGCCATTTTCTGATCACTATAACTTTATTTTAATAGATCGGACTTTTATTAATATGTTAATACCAAATATATATTTTTTACGTTAAAAATGGGAGCAGGGTTTTTCAAACTTTTACTATTTTTGTTTAAGAATTAAAAAAAATCATTATTTTAACTTATTTTTACTTTTTTTAGTCCCTAAAGGGGACTTGAACTAGCGATCATCTGCAGGCATTCTATTAAGACATGCCACAGGCATATCTTAATAGTCAAAAGTACATGGCAGCCTTCAGAAGGCCCTGAGCTGCCATGACACCCAAACAGCGCTCATAATCACACTCTGGGAGGACCATTTAAATGCTGCTGTCAAATTTCACAGTGGCTAACAGCTGTGATCAGAGTTATCCCCGATCATGGTAGTTATGAGTGGGTGTCAGCTGTCAAAGACAGCCAGCATCAACCATCCATGAAGTGGGCTTGGCTCCTTGGCCCGCTCTATAGAAACCCGGCCGCTGGAGGGGTTTAGCGTTAAGGAGTTAAAGTCTCAACCAGCTATTTTGTCCTTCCGCCATGCTTTACATTGCAGCTTGGACCATTTAGATTGACAGCTTTATATGTAATCACAAGCTCACCAGAAAGTCAGTACAAAAGTACAAAGAAACCAATTGCAGTGACAGTAAGGAGTGAATGATTATGATGTAGGACAGTAGTCTACACGGCAAGGATCACACAAAGGCAAGAGCAAAAGGGATAGGACCAACCAAGGCTGAGCTCCCTCTCTCCAAAGACCCCACTGCAGCCACACAGTTGGCTTCTATGGCACGTAAAGCCTAAAAATTAACGGAAATAGGCAAGTTTGTACAAAAACAATCTACCAATCAATACAACGCTCCGCTTTAATATAAGCATGGCCATTCACTCGCAACAAGATATCCCATTTGCCAGTGCCCAGAGCAGAGCTGTGCCACTCTAGTCATATAGTTAGCATGGCATCATTCAGTGGGCAGCACTACACTTTTGTAGGACACTTATAATATGCAGCAGTAGCGTTATAGTAGTTGCAATGGGCTCTCCAATGTTTTTGCGTCCAACTTTGTGGAGAGCAGACAGCCACAACCTTGTGAATTAGTCCGGGGCAAACGTGCTGCAGGCAGAATCATCAACGCATCATCCAGATGACTCACGGACCAACTCAATAAGACATATGTACAAAGTGCAACCATCCAACATGTCTGGAATCAACAAGGCCAGATCACCAAACATTGCCATCATGGTTCAACAGGTTAGTGAGAGGGAGAATCACATTTCCATCTACAGGCAGGCAAAAGTATGTTAGGTGGAAAAAAGACACGCGTCCATCCAGTTCAGCCTATAACCTCCCAGTGTTGATCCAGAGGAAGGCAAAAAAACCCGAAGAAGTAGAAGACAATTTTAATCATTTTAAGGGAAAAACTGACCTTTCTGAAGTAATCAGTGACATGTTATATTGTATCCATCAAGAAACGCATCCAAGTTCTCCCTAAACTCTTTTATCGAATTCGCCATCCCCATTGACTTTAATTGAATCCATTCACTGCGTATCATGAAGCCGCGCAACGGTGAAAAACCACCCATAGATATGAGCCCTTAGTGGATCAGCGGTTCCTTTTGTAACAATCCCTGCAGCTTCGCGGATTGCGACAACACAGGTTTTCAAATGTTTCCATTAGCTAACAGCAAGCAGAGATGTTGGGGAACTATACTCAATATAGTGTAACTATTCATTGCACATTGAATTAACTGGAAAACACAATGGGTAAAGAAGAAGACGACAATATAATCCTATAGGCAATAGTAAACGAATACTGCATAGAGTATATGTCATAAAAACATACAGAAATCACTGGACCCATCAGTTCCCATCCCCAATACTGATAGAAATTGCTTACCTACTCGTAGCTCTTGTCCAAAGACGGTCCGCTCTCCAAGTGCCGAGCAATTCCATCTGGAGTAACGGAACTGATACTGACATTCATTGATCCCCATCTGTGCCCCTTCTCCAATAACTATAATGGCATCCGGGCGGCTCTCGCAGATGGCTCTTTGCCGAGGCGCCAACCCTGGAATCTTGTTGCAGATTATATTTGCTCCCAAAGCCACCACAGATGACAAAGCTCTAGAAAGAAATAAAACGAGCTATCAGAGAGGAAAAGGAAATGTATACCTATAACCGGTCCTGAGCTGGAAATCTGCAGGGGAGATGGGGTGACAACCAATGAGGCGATCAGTAATGGTGGCCATATTGGTTGTCACCCAGCTCTTGCACAATGGTTGAATAGAACTTGACAAAAGGCAACAGAAAGTGAGTCACATGTAGAGATGAGCGAGTATACTCGATAAGGCAAACTACTCGAGCGAGCAGTGCCTTATTGGAGTATCTGCCCGCTCGTCTCCAAAGATTCGGCTGCCGGCGCCAGTGACAGGTGAGTTGCGGCGGTGAGCGGGGGGGGAGAGAGGGAGAGAGAGATCTCCCCTCCGTTCCTCCCCGCTGTCCCCCGCTGCTCCCCGCCCCCTGCCGGCACCCGAATCTTTAGAGACGAGGGGCAGGTACTCGAATAAGGCACTGCTCGCTCGAGTAGTTTGCCTTATCAAGTATGCTCGCTCATCTCTACTCACATGTACACAAGCTTATTACTGATCCAGGTTGGACCTGTAATATGGCATCTACAGTACTGTCCAAAAGTTTTAAGCAGGTGTGGAAAAAAACGCTGTAAAGTAAGAATACTTTCAAAAATAGTTCATGCATCACGGCTAGAACGAGCAACAAGATACAAGGTAGATACACTGAATCAGCAAGGGCTCTCCCAGGCAAAAGACTTCAAAGCAGACTGGAATTTCAAGGTGGCCAAAGAAACTTGAAAGACACATCATGTTTGCTGCCCTTTGATATTGGAAGATGTCCAGCAGTGCCATCAGCTTAGAACTGGCAAAAACTAGTGGGACCCCGATACACCCATCTACTGTTCGGAGAAGTCTGACCAGAAATGGTCTACATGGAAGAATTGCAGCCAAAGAGCCACACCTTCCATATAGAAACAACACTAAGCAACTCAACTATGCGCAAAAAGATAGGTACTGGGACAGGGGTGTAACTAAAGGCTCATGGGCCCCTCAGCTTCTCTTAACTCCTTAACACAGTGGCGTAACATGAAGCTCCTAGGCACCACTGCAAAACCTGTAACAGGGCCCCCAACTATAATGCTTTATTCATAGTAGCGGGCTCCGTATATGGAGAAGAGATCTTATGGGCCCTCTAAGGCTCCTAGGCCCGGGTGCAACCGCATCCCCTGCATCCTCTATAGTTATGCCAGTGAACTGGAATGCAGAAAAATGGCAGCAGGTGCTCTGGACTGATGGGCCCGAATGAAATATTTGGCTGTAACAGAAGGCAGTTTGTTCACCGAACAGTACAAAAATAAGTGTCTGGAGGCAGCAGTGAAGCATGGTGGAGAGCGGTACAATAATGAGTGTCTGCAGGTAGCAGTGAAGCATGGTGGAGAGCGGTACAATAATGAGTGTCTGGAGGCAGCAGTGAAGCATGGTGGAGAGCGGTACAATAATGAGTGTCTGCAGGCAGTAGTGAAGCATCGTGGAGAGTGGTACAATAATGAGTGTCTGCAGGCAGCAGTGAAGCATGGTGGAGAGCGGTACAATAATGAGTGTCTACAGGCAGCAGTGAAGCATGGTGGAGAGTGGTACAAAAATGAGTGTCTGCAGGCAGCAGTGAAGCATGGTGGAGAGCGGTACAATAATGAGTGTCTACAGGCAGCAGTGAAGCATGGTGGAGAGTGGTACAAAAATGAGTGTCTGCAGGCAGCAGTGAAGCATGGTGGAGAGCGGTACAATAATGAGTGTCTGCAGGCAGTAGTGAAGCATCGTGGAGAGTGGTACAATAATGAGTGTCTGCAGGTAGCAGTGAAGCATGGTGGAGAGTGGTACAAAAATGAGTGTCTGCAGGCAGCAGTGAAGCATGGTGGAGAGCGGTACAATAATGAGTGTCTGCAGGCAGTAGTGAAGCATCGTGGAGAGTGGTACAATAATGAGTGTCTGCAGGTAGCAGTGAAGCATGGGGGAGAGCAGTACAATAATGAGTATCTGCAGGTAGTAGTGAAGCATGATGGAGAGCGGTACAATAATGAGTGTCTGGAGGCAGCAGTGAAGCATGGTGGAGAGCGGTATAATAATGAGTGTCTGCAGGCAGCAGTGAAGCATGGTGGAGAGTGGTACAATAATGAGTGTCTGCAGGTAGCAGTGAAGCATGGGGGAGAGCAGTACAATAATGAGTATCTGCAGGTAGTAGTGAAGCATGATGGAGAGCGGTACAATAATGAGTGTCTGCAGGAAGCAGTGAAGCATGGTGGAGAGCGGTACAATAATACCGTAAGTGTCTGCAGGCAGCAAGGAAGCATGGTGGAAAGCAGTACAAAAATGGGTGTCTGCAGGCAGCAGAGAAGCATAGTGGAGAGCGGTACAATAATGAGTGTCTACAGGCAGCAGTTAAGCATGGTGGAGAGTGGTACAAAAATGAGTGTCTGCAGGCAGCAGTGAAGCATGGTGGAGAGCGGTACAATAATGAGTGTCTGCAGGCAGCAGTGAAGCATGGTGGAGAGAGGTACAATAATGTGTCTGCAGGCAGTAGGGAAGCATGGTGGAGAGCGGTACAATAATGAGTGTCTGCAGGCAGTAGGGAAGTATGGTGGAGAGCGGTACAATAATGAGTGTCTGCAGGCAGCAGTGAAGCATGGTGGAGAGCGGTACAATAATGTGTCTGCAGGCAGCAGTGAAGCATGGTGGAGAGTGGTACAATAATGAGTGTCTGCAAGCAGCAGTGAAGCATGGTGGATCTGAGCGAGCCGACATGCTCAGAAGATCTGTAGTTAGTTTGAAACAACATCCCTGCTGAGTTCCTAAAAAAAATGTGTGCAAATGTACCTAGAAGAACTAATTATAAATACTCCACAGCTTCTGGCTTTTATTAAAATAACCATTTTAACATTAACTTTAAAACATTAAACTCTACCCCTTCCCATGCTTCCCTATCCCAAACTTCTTTTTTGAAAACCACCCATAAGGCGTATGTTAGCCCCATCTAGTTGGGCTGCTAACCACCTTCATCCGCTGGCTTGGAGAGTTTTTCTGCCTACACCGCTGTGACAACTTCCTTCTCCTTGCATCCTCCCAGCTTCCCCAGCCCGACTCCTCAGCGTTCCCCAGGTCTGATCCTCTTCCTGTCTTCCAGGCGACCTCTTCGTTCCCCTAACTCCTCCTCTTCTCACTCCAGGCCGATTTCTACTCTTAACCCTCTGTATCCCTCTCCCTCCAGTCCCTGGCAGCTTCCTTAAACAGTATGCTGCCTGCAATGCTGTTTAGAAGGCAAAAGTTGATCACACCAAATGTTGATGGGCTTTAGATTTCTCTTTTGTTCGGTCACTTTGCATTTTATTAATTGACAGAAAAACAACTAATAACATTTCTATTTTTAAATGCAATCTTACTTTGCAAAAGTTTCCCCCACCTGCCTAAACCTTTTGCTCAGTACTGTGCACGGACCCATAATGTTGCTAGGTTGGACCTGTAATAATGGCACTCGGCTACTTGTAATTGTACGTTCTATTCCATATTACAGAGGTATTTTCCTCTAAAAGTATTAGTGGAGCCATCATATGGGGGTATTATTGTATCTTAATGCCACCGGAAGCTAGGGGTTTGACAGGTCTTCCATGGAGGAACACCCCTGGCTCTCGATTGGATAAATTCTGTAAGGTCCTGGAAGTTGTGTGTCAACATACAATAATACCCATGTTAATAGCCCCTGTGTGCCCCAAATAATAGCCATAAGCCGCGCCGCTGCTCCGAATAGTGTGCTCCCCCAATGCTGCGGATGTCAGCAGTGTGCGTGGCACACCAGCGCTCAGCAGCGCTTACATGACGGGACCAGCGCCTCTCTCGGCTGCCTTCTCCCGCACTGCATGACCAGGCGCACGGACGGTACCTGCGGTGACAGCAGGTGAGGTAGAAGGAGCGTATGTGTGGCCGTACAGCCGCCAGGAAATAAAGAGCAGCAGCAGGGAGCCTTGGAGAGGGGCGAGAAACCGGGACTGTGCAAGTCAACTGGCCTGCCAGCGGGGATCAGGAGCAGCACCGCCAAACAGCTGGGCAAAAAGCAGCAGCATCAGGATGGGAGGTGGGACGGTACAGCCACCGGGGGATACAGAGCAGCAGCGGGGAGCTCTACAGAGGGGCTGGGAGCCGGCACTGCAGGCAGCAGCCAGGAACTTGTATCAGTGCCGGGAGCTGGGACGGGAGCATACAGAGCAGCAGCAGGAAGCCTTATAGATGGGCTCAGAGCCGGGATTGCAGCTAACAGCTTGTATCAGTGCCGGGAAGGGAGGCAGCAGCTGAGAAGAGAATTATAGTGGCCTGCCAGGACCTTCAGGGGAGCCAGCTCTGCAGCCAATCAGGTTCAGGGGGCGTCACCCAGCTGTCACTCTTGGCTCCACTAGGACTTCCTGGTGGCGTCAACATACAATAATACCCATATGGGGCATATATGACTCATAGAGACTTCACAGATACCTTATTATTGGGAACCTTTCACATTGAACATAGTGTCTAATCTGTGGGCAGCGTTTTATGGAGCAGGAGGAGCTGAGCAAATTGATATATGGTTTTATAGGAAAAGATTTATTCTAAGAATTTATTATTTTAAACCTTTGCTCATTCTGAGTTTAGGAGTCCAGTGGGTGGTCCAACTCACAGCTGCCAATCATAAGGACCGCCCACTGGACTCCTAAGCCCCAAATGAGCAGAGATTCAAATGAATAAGTTACCAATTCTACTGAATCTTTCCCCATAACACTATATATCAATCTGCTCAGCTCCTCCTGCTCTGTAACATGCTGCCTATAGACTGGGCTGCATTGTCAGTCTGATGGGTTCACTTCGAGTGTTCTAAATGTTAAATGGAACCTAACTAGAGATGAGTGAGTATACTTGCTAAGGGCAATTGCTCGATCGAGTAACTGTCCGCTCTGGAGCAAAGATTCGGCTGCCAGCGGCGGGGGGGGGGGGGGGGGGAGCGGGGAGGAACGGAGGGGAGATCTCTCTCTCCTTCTCTCCCCCCCGCTTCACCCTGCTGACTGACGCAACTCACCTGTCACCCGCGCTGGCAGCCGAACCTTTTCTCCCGAGCGGGGAGATACTCGCTAAGGACAATGCTCGATCATCTCTCAACCTAACGTTTATATAGGGAAGTAGCATTCTTATTCAAAGGGACTATTAGGCTTTAGATGAATAAAGGTTATTTATTGTATAATAGAGAGTTACAACATGTTTCAAATACACTTTTTGCATCAATTACTCATGTATTTTAAGAGCTCTGCTTGCTGTCATCTAGTGGGAGCCTGACAAAATCTGTCTTGTTCATATGATGAACACACAGGAGTAGAAATGATTATCGTTATCATTGCTCTGTCTTATAATAAGCTGTGTGAGCATTATCTGACACATTGCATCCTCGGCTCTCCTTCATTGGTTCTAAGCAGAAATATTGAAAATGGTAAAGTATATTAGAAAATCCCATAACTTTCCATTATAAAGAGATTCGGCTTCTTTGCTGAAATCACAATGTCCATTTCAAGGGGATGAACAGGGTTGGAAAAACATGACTGCTTTCTACCAAAAAGAACCCCACACCTGTCTTATGGTTGTGTGCGGTACTGCAGTTCCACTCTGGTCACTGAGACTGAGCCTGCAGTACCATTCCAGGCCACTGCACAGTGTATGGAGCTGTGCTAGTTCCAGCGAACAGCTGATTGGCTCGGTGTGGCAGGTGTCATTAATAAAATAAATCCTGGAAAGCTCCTTTAAGGCACTTTTACAGTGTCTGCTATGTAAAACAGCAAACATGACTAAGGCACAGAAAGCGCCAGTAATGCATCAAAATACACTTAAGCAGCAGATGCCATTTCACCCCGGTTGTCCTCCACTCTAACCCATCGTCTGTTGTGACTGTTTCTTTATTGGACATTTTTATGTTTTTAGTGCATTTTCTCTCTTTACTCTGCGGATAAGGATTACAGTCCTGTCTTGGTGGCATTTTCAAGGATTTTTAGTAAAGTAGGGAGAGGGGAGGGGCGGCCATTTTGTTCTCTGCATTAAGTGCTCTGTCTGGTGCTGAAGAAACAAGGGATATTTACAGTGTAAGGGTCCCGGCGAGCATGTTGTGACAACAGAAAATCTCAGAAGGAGCTTAGTCCTCATGGCCTTAAAAGCCACTTACAGTGAGGGGGGGGGGGGGGCAAAAAATGGGAATGTGACAACTAAGACTTCCAATATATTCAACAACATCAGGGGACAGCTCAAAATCTATACCACAGAGGACCAGGGAGAAATGGGTAACACTGATGCCACCGAAATAATGTAATACTGTCATACAATGTCACATAACAGTGCCATACAGTGCCTACACAGTAAGCACCGCACAGGGACCAGATGACAGTGCCATATAGTAACTATATAACTAGTATCACACAATGAATACATAACCTTGCCAAAGATTGTCTACATAACCGTGCTATGCAGTGTCAGGATAGTACTATAAAGTGACCACATATGAGTGCCAAACGGTGCTTATATAATAAGTACCACACAGTGACCACATAACAGTGCCTATATGTAATACCACATAGTAACCACATAACATATGTAATATGTACAGTGTGACCACAAAACAGTGCCTATATGTGATACCACATAGTAACCACATAACATATGTAATATGTACAGTGTGACCACATAACACTGCCTATATGTAATACCACACAATGTCCACATAACATTCCCTATATGTAATACTACACAATGACCACATAACAGTGCCTATATGTAATACATGACCAGATAACAGTGCCTATATGTAGTACCACACAGTGACCACATAATAGTGCCTATATGTAATACATGACCACATAACAGTGCCTATATGTAATACTACACAGTGACCACATAATAGTGCCTATATGTAATACCGCACAGTGACCACATAACAGTGCCTATATGTAGTACCTGACAGGGACCACATAACAAGGCCTATATATAATACCACACACTGACCAAACAACAGTACCTATATGTAGTGCCTATAACATTGCCTATATGTAGTACCACACAGTGACCACATAATAGAATCTATATGTAATACTACGCAGTGACTACAAAACAGTGCCTATATGCAGTACCACACAGTGATCACATAACAATACCTATATGTAGTACCACACAGTGATCACATAAGTGCCTATATGTAATACCACACAGTGACCACATAACAGGGCCTATATGTAATACCTGACAGTGAACACATAACAATGACTATATGTAATATCACACAGTAACCACATAACAGTACCTATATGTAGTACCACACAGTAACCACATAACAGTATCTATATGTAGTACCACACAGTGACCACATAACAGTACCTATATGTAGTACCACACAGTGACCACATAACAGTACCTATATGTAGTACAACACAGTGACCACATAACAGTATCTATATGTAATACCACACAGTGACCACATAACAGTACCTATATGTAGTACCACACAGTGACCACATAACAGTACCTATATGTAGTACAACACAGTGACCACATAACAGTATCTATATGTAGTACCACACAGTGACCACATAACAGTATCTATATGTAGTACCACACAGTGACCACATAACAGTACCTATATGTAGTACCACACAGTGACCACATAACAGTCCCTATATATAGTACCACACAGTGACCACATAACAGTACCTATATGTAGTACCACACAGTGGCCGCATAACAGTATCTATATGTAGTACCACACAGTGACCACATAACAGTACCTATATGTAGTACCACACAGTGACCACATAACAGTACCTATATGTAGTACAACACAGTGACCACATAACAGTATCTATATGTAATACCACACAGTGACCACATAACAGTATCTATATGTAGTACCACACAGTGACCACATAACAGTGCCTATATGTAATACCACACAGTGACTACATAACAGTACCTATACGTAATACCACACAGTGACTACATAACAGTACCTATATGTAGTACAACACAGTGACCACATAACAGTATCTATATGTAATACCACACAGTGACCACATAACAGTCCCTATATATAGTACCACACAGTGACCACATAACAGTCCCTATATATAGTACCACACAGTGACCACATAACAGTACCTATATGTAGTACCACACAGTGGCCACATGACAGTACCTATATGTAGTACAACACAGTGACCACATAACAGTATCTATATGTAATACCACACAGTGACCACATAACAGTATCTATATGTAGTACCACACAGTGACCACATAACAGTCCCTATATATAGTACCACACAGTGACCACATAACAGTACCTATATGTAGTACCACACAGTGACCACATAACAGTCCCTATATATAGTACCACACAGTGACCACATAACAGTACCTATATGTAGTACCACACAGTGACCACATAACAGTCCCTATATATAGTACCACACAGTGACCACATAACAGTACCTATATGTAATACCACACAGAGATCACATAACAGTACCTATATGTAATACCACACAGTGACCACATAACAGTACCTATATGTAATACCACACAGTAAGCACATAACCGTGCCTATATGTAATACCACAGAGAGATCACATAACAGTGCCTATATGTTGTACCACACAGTGACCACATAACAGTACTAATATATAATACCTCACAATAACCACATAACAGTGCCTATATGTAGTATCAGACATTGACCACATAACAGTGCCTATATGAAATACCACAAAGTGACCAATAACAGTGCCTATATGTAGTATGAAGCAATCAATCATCACATAACAGTGCCTATATGTAATACCACACAGTGACCACATAACAGTACCAATATGTAGTGGGGGTATTAGTGTACCTTGACGCCACCAGGAAGTCCTGGTCGTGCCAAGATTGACAGGGGGGTGACGCCCCCTGAAGCTGATTGGCTGCACAACAGCCTTGTAAATTGGTCCTGGAAGGACAGTTGGTAAAATAGATACAGCGTGATGAAGTGCCTTTTCCAGCGCACCCGGCGGTGTACCAGAAGAGGCATACCCACTCAATTTCAGTGTCACGTACTGGCCGCTGCATGGTCAAGGGACAGAGACTGTAATGCAGATGCCCACGCCGGCGGCCTTTCTCCCACACCTCAGTCGGCTTTCCCAGCTGCCGACGGGCGCTACTGCCTCACTGGGAACAGAGAGTGCAATGCAGGAGCGGATGGCGGCGGCCTTTGCACCACGTCAGCTGGTTTTCACGGCGGCCGAGCACTAGCGCTGACGGCGCAAGCTCTCAGCGGAGGACCTTGCGGCAGGGTTCTCACTGTGCCGCAGGCGGAGCACAGGAATTCAGCTCACCAGCTGTCTGCAGGGAAATGGCGTCCAAGGAGCAGAGAGCCACGCCAGAGGAGTAGAAACGCTGAGAGCGCCAGCTGTGAGCGGGGCAGCGGGCAACAGGGAGCAAACTGTCGCAGGGGCGGAACAAAAGCGGTAAGAACGCCAGCTGTGACCGGGGGACCTTATGGTGAGGGTAACATAACTTGTTAGGCTTACATTTTAATGCTGCCATGTTACAGCCGTAACATGGCAGCTTTTATGTACACTGTCCTGCTAGGACTTTCGTGCCTTGACCCTATGCGGAGCTGGAAGTGTGGGAGGGGCATTCCTCCTGTCAAACCCTTAGCTTCTGGTGGCGTCAAGGTACACTAATACCTGTAGTGCCTATAACAGTGCCTATATGTAATGCTACACAGTGACCACATAACAGTACCTATATGTAATACTACACAGTGACCCCATAACAGTACCTATATGTAATGCCACAACGTGACGACATTACAGAGCCTATATGTAATACCACACTGTAACCACATTATAGTACCTATATATAGTATCACAGAGTGACCACATAACATTCCCTATATGTAGTACCACACAGTGACCACATAACAGTGCCTATATGTAATACCACACAGTAACCACATAACAGTACCTATATGTAATACCACACAGTGACCACATAACAGTACCTATATGTAGAACTACACATTGACCACATAACAGTATTTATATGTAATACCACACAGTGACCACAGAACAGTGCCTATATGTACTTCCACACAGTGACCACATAACAGTACCTACATGTAGTACCACAGAGTGACCACATAACAATGTCTATATGTAGTACCACAGAGTGACCACATAACAGTACCTATATGTATTACCGCACAGTGGCCACATAACAGTGCCTATATGTAGTACCACACACTGACCATATAACAGTGCATATAAGTAAAACCACACAGTGCCCACATGGCAGAGTCTATACGTAATACCACAAAGTGACTACATAACAGTGCCTTAATGTAGAACCACAGAGTGACCACATAACAGTGCCTATATATGGTACCACACAACAGTTCCTATATAAAGTACCACAGAGTGACCACATAACAGTACCTATATGTAATACCACACAGTGACCGCATAACAGTACGAATATGTAATATCACACAGTGAGCACATAATAGTACCTATATGTAGTACCACACACTGACTACATAACAGTGCCTATATGTGATACCACACAGTGACCACATAACAGTGCCTATATGTAATACCACACAGTACCCACATAAAATTACCTATATATAGTACAACACAGTGACCACATAACAGTGCCTATATGTAGTACCGCATAATGACCACATAACAGTACCTATATGTAATACCACACAGTAACCACATTATAGTACCTATATGTAATACAACACAGTGACCACAAAACAGTGCTTATATGTAATACCACACACTTACCACATAACAGTAACCATATGTAGTACCACACAGTGACCACATAACAATGCCTATATGTAGTACCACAGACTAACCAGATAACAGTCCCTATATGTAATATGTACACAGTGACCAGATAACAGTGCCTATATGTAGTACCACACACTGACCACATAACAGTACCTATATGTAGTACCACACAGTGACCACATAACAGTGCGTATATGTAGTACAACACAGTGACCACATAACAGTGCCTATATGTAGTATCACACACTGACCACATAACAGTGCCTATATGTAATACTACACAATGACCACATAACAGTGCCTATATGTAATACATGACCAGATAACAGTGCCTATATGTAGTACCACACAGTGACCACATAACAGTGCCTATATGTAATACCACACAGTGACCACATAATAGTGTCTATATGTAGTACCACACACTGACCACATAACAGTGCGTATATGTAGTACAACACAGTGACCACATAACAGTGCCTATATGTAGTATCACACAGTGACCACATAACAGTGCCTATATGTAATACCACACACTGACCACATAACAGTGCCTATATGTAATACCACACAGTGACCACATAATAGTGCCTATATGTAGTACCACACACTGACCACATAACAGTGCCTATATGTAATACCACACACTGACCACATAACAATGCCTATATGTAGGACCACACACTGACCACATAACAGTACCTATATGTAATACCACACACTGACCACATAACAGTGCCTATATGTAATACCACACACTGACCACATAACAATGCCTATATGTAGGACCACACACTGACCACATAACAGTGCCTATATGTAATACCACACAGTGACCACATAACAGTACCCATATGTAATACCACAGACTAACCACATAACAGTGCCTATATGTAATACCACACAGTGACCACATAACAGTACCCATATGTAATACCACAGACTAACCACATAACAGTGCCTATATGTAGTATCACACAGTGACCACATAACACTGTCCATATGTATTACCACACAATGTCCACAAAACAGTCCCTATATATAGTACGACACTGTGACCACATGACACTACCTATATGTATTACCACCCAGTGACCACATAACAGTACCTATATGTAGTACCACACAGTGACCACATAATAGTCCCTATATATAGTACCACACAGTGACCACATAACAGTGCCTATATGTATTACCACACAGTGACCACATAACAGTACCTATATGTAGTACAACACAGTGACCACATAACAGTATCTATATGTAGTACCACACAGTGACCACATAACAGTACCTATATGTAGTACCACACACTGACTACATAACAGTGCCTATATGTAGCACCAAACAGTGACCACATAACAGTACCTATATGTAATACCACACAGTGACCGCATAACAGTACGTATATGTAATATCACACAGTGAGCACATAATAGTACCTATATGTAGTACCACACACTGACTACATAACAGTGCCTATATGTAGTACCAAACAGTGACCACATAACACTGCCTATATGTCATATCACACAGTAACCACATAACAGTAACTATATGTAATAACACACAGCACCCACAAAAAAGTACCTATATATAACCACACACTGACCACATAATAGTACCAATATGTAATACCACACAGTAACCGCATAACAGTGCCTATATGTAATACCACACACTGACCACATAACAGTGCCCATATGTAATACCACACACTGACCACATAACAGTGCCTATATGTAGTACCAATCAGTGACCACATAATAGTACCTATATGTAATTCCACACTGTGACCACATAACAGTGCCTATATGTCGTATCTCATATTGACCACATAATAGTACCTATATGTAATTCCACACAGTGACCACATAATAGTACCTATATGTAATTCCACACAGTAACCACATAACAGTAACTATATGTAATAACACACAGTGGCCACATAACAGTGCCTATATGTAATACTGCACAGTGGCCACATAACAGTGCCTATATCTAGTACCACACAGTGACCACATAATAGTACCTATATGTAGTACCACACAGTGGCCACATAATAGTACCTATATGTAATACCACACAGTGACCACATAATAGTACATTTATGTAATACCACACAGTGACCACATAATAGAATCTATATGTAATACTACACAGTGACCACATAACAGTGCCTGTATGTAGTACCACTAAGTGAACACATAACAGTACCTATATGTAATACCCAACAGTGATTACATAACAGTATTTATATGTAATACCACACAGTGACCACATAACAGTATTTATATGTAATACCACACAGTGACCACATAACAGTGCCTATATTTAGTACCACTAAGTGACCACATAATAGTACCTATATGCAATACCACACAGTAAATACATTATAGTACCTATATGTAGTACCACACAGTGACCACATAACACTACCTTTATATAGTACCACACAGTGACCACATTGCATTGCCTATATGTAGTACCACACAGTGACCACATAACAGTACCTTTATGTAGTACCACACAGTGACTACATAACAGTACCTTTATGTAGTGCCACACAGTGACCACATAACAGTGCCTATATGTAATACCACACAGTGACCACATAATAGTACCTATATGTAGTACCACACAGTGACCACATAACAGTGCCTAGATGTAATACTGCACAGTGACCACATAATAGAATCTATATGTAATTCCACACTGTGACTACATAACAGTACCTATATGTAATACCACTTAGTAACCACATAATAGTACCTATATGTAGTACCACATAATGACCACATAACAGTGCCTATATGTAATTCCACACAGTGGCCACATAACAGTACCTTTATGTAGTACCACAGACTAACCACATAACAGTGCCTATATGTAATACCACACAGTAAATACAATATAGTACCTATATGTAGTACCACACAGTGACCACATAACACTACCTTTATGTAGTACCACACAGTGACCACATAACAGTGCCTATATGTAATACCACACAGTAAATACAATATAGTACCTATATGTAGTACCACACAGTGACCACAAAACAGTGCCTATAAGTAATACCACTCAGTAACCACATAATAGTACCTATATGTAGTACCACATAATGACCACATAACAGTGCCTATATGTAGTATCACACAGTGATCACATAACACTACCTATATGTAGTACCACACAGTGACCACATAACAGTGTCTATATGTAATACCACACACTGACCACATAACAGTGCCTATATGTAATACCACATAGTAACCACATAACATATGTAATATGTACAGTGTGACCGCATAACAGTGCCTATATGTAGTACTACACAGTGACCACATAACATTCCCTATATGTAGTACCACACAGTGACCACATAACAGTACCTATATGTAATACCACACAGTGACCACATAACAGTGCCTATATGTAGAACTACACATTGACCACATAACAGTGCCTATATGTAATACCACACATTGACCACATAACATATGTAATATTTACACTGTGACCACATAACAGTATCTATATGTAATACTGCACAGTGACCACATAACATTACCTATATGTAATACCAGACAGTGACCACATAATAGAATCTATATGTAATTCCACACAGTGACTACATAACAGTACATATATGTAGTACCACACAGTGATCACATAACAGTACATATATGTAGTACAACACGCTGACCACATAACATTGACTATATATAATACCACACAGTGATCACATAACATTATTTATGTGTAATGCCACTCAGTGACCACACAATAGTACATATATGTAGTACCACACAGCGAGCACATAATAGTACCTAAATGTAATACCACACACTGACCACATAACAGTGCCTATATGTAGTACCAATCAGTGACCACATAATAGTGCCTATATGTAGTACCACACAGTGACCACATAACAGTACCTATATGTAGTACCACACAGTGACCACATAATAGTACCTATATGTAATTCCACACAGTGACCACATAACAGTACCTTTATGTAGTACCACACAGTGACCACATAACACTGCCTATTTGTCATATCACACAGTGACCACATAACAGTACCTATATGTAGTACAACACGCTGACCACATAACAGTACCTATATGTAATACCACACAGTGACCACATAACAGTACCTTTATGTAGTACCACACAGTGACCACATAACTGTACCTTTATGTAGTACCACAGACTAACCACATAACAGAACCTATATGTAGTACCACACAGTGACCACATAATAGTACCTATATGTAATTCCACACAGTGACCACATAACAGTACCTTTATGTAGTACCACACAGTGACCACATAACACTGCCTATATGTCATATCACACAGTGACCACATAACAGTACCTATATGTAGTACAACACGCTGACCACATAACAGTACCTATATGTAATACCACACAGTGACCACATAACAGTGCCTATATGTAGTACCACAGACTAACCACATAACAGTGCCTATATGTAATACCACACAGTAACCACAAAATAGTACCTATATGTATTACCACGCCGTGACCACATAACAGTGCATATATGTAATACCACACAGTAAATACAATATAGTACCTTTATGTAGTGCCACACAGTGACCACAAAACAGTGCCTATATGTAGTACTACACAGTGACCACATACAATGCCTATGTGTAGTACCACACAGTGACCACATAACAGTACCTATATGTAATACCACACAGTGATCACATAACAGTGTCTATATGTAGTACCACACAGTGACCACATAACAGTACCTATATGTAATACCACACAGTGATCACATAACAGTGTCTATATGTAATACCACATAGTAACCACATAACATATGTAATATGTACAGTGTGACCGCATAACAGTGCCTATATGTAGTACTACACAGTGACCACATAACAGTACCTATATGTAGTACAACACAGTGACCACATAACAGTGCCTATATGTAGTACAACACAGTGACCACATTACAGTGCCTATATGTAATACCACACAGTGACCACATAACAGTATCTATATGTAATACCACACAGTGACCACATAACAGTGCCTATATGTAATATGTACACTGTGACCACATAACAGTATCTATATGTAATACTGCACAGTGACCACATAACATATGTAATATGTACACTGTGACCACATAACAGTGCCTATATGTAGTACCACACAGTGACCACATAACAGTGCCTATATGTAATACCAGACAGTGACCACATAATAGAATCTATATGTAATTCCACACAGTGACCACATAACAGTACCTATATGTAATACCACTTAGTAACCACATAATAGTACCTATATGTAGTACCACATAATGACCACATAACAGTGCCTATATGTAATTCCACACTGTGACCACATAACAGTACCTATATGTAATACCACGCAGTGACCACATAACAGTGTCTATATGTAGTACCACAAAGTGACCACATACCATTGCTTATATATGTAGTACCACACAGTGACCACATAACATTGCCTATATGTAATACCACTTAGTAACCACATAATAGTACCTATATGTAGTACCACACAGTGACCACATAACAGTGCCTATATGTAATTCCACACTGTGACCACATAACAGTATCTATATGTAATACCTCACAGTAACCACAAAATAGTACCTATATGTATTACCACACAGTGACCACATAACAGTGCCTATATTTAGTACCACTAAGTGACCACATAATAGTACCTATATGCAATACCACACAGTAAATACTTTATAGTACCTATATGTAGTACCACACAGTGACCACATAACACTACCTTTATGTAGTACCACACAGTGACTACATAACAGTACCTTTATATAGTGCCACACAGTGACCACATAACAGTGCCTATATGTAATACCACTTAGTAACCACATAATAGTACCTATATGTAGTACCACACACTGACCACATAACGGTGCCTATATGTAATTCCACACTGTGACCACATAACAGTACCTATATGTAGTACCACACAGTGGCCACATAACAGTTCCTATATGTAATACCACACAGTAACCACAAAATAGTACCTTTATGTATTACCATGCCGTGACCACATAATAGTGCATATATGTAATACCACACAGTAAATACATTACAGTACCTATATGTAGTACCACACAGTGACCACATAACAGTACCTTTATGTAGTACCACAAAGTGACCACATAATAGTGCATATATGTAATACCACACAGTAAATACATTACAGTACCTATATGTAGTACCACACAGTGACCACATAACACTACCTTTATGTAGTACCACACAGTGACCACATAACAGTATTTATATATAATACAACACATTAACCACATAACAGTGCATATATGTAATACCACACAGTAAATACAATATAGTACCTATATGTAGTACCACACACTGACCACATAACACTACCTTTATGTAGTGCCACACAGTGACCACAAAATAGTGCCTATATGTAATACCACTCAGTAACCACATAATAGTACCTATATGTAGTACCACATAATGACCACATAACAGTGCCTATATGTAGTACTACACAGTGACCACATAACAGTGCCTATATGTAATACCACACAGTGACCACATAACATATGTAATATGTACACTGTGATCACATAACCGTGCCTATATGTAATATCACACAGTGATCACATAACCCTACCTATATGTAGTACCACACAGTGACCACATAACAGTGCCTATATGTAATACCACACAGTAAGCACATAACAGTACCTATATGTAATACCACACAGTGATCACATAACAGTGCCTATATGTAGTACCACACAGTAAATACAATATAGTACCTATATGTAGTACCACACAGTGACCACATAACCGTGCCTATATGTAATATCACACAGTGATCACATAACACTACCTATATGTAGTACCACACAGTGACCACATAACAGTGCCTATATGTAATACCACACAGTAAGCACCTAACAGTACCTATATGTAATACCACACAGTGATCACATAACAGTGCCTATATGTAGTACCACACAGTGGCCACAAAACAGTGTCTATATGTAATACCACATAGTAACCACATAACATATGTAATATGTACAGTGTGACCGCATAACAGTGCCTATATGTAGTACTACACAGTGACCACATAACAGTACCTATATGTAGTACAACACAGTGACCACATAACAGTGCCTATATGTAATACCACACAGTGACCACATAACAGTACCTATATGTAATACCACACAGTGACCACATAACAGTACCTATATGTAGTACAACACAGTGACCACATAACAGTGCCTATATGTAATACCACACAGTGACCACATAACATATGTAATATGTACACTGTGACCACATAACAGTGCCTATATGTAGTACCACACAGTGACCACATAACAGTGCCTATATGTAATACCACACAGTGACCACATAACATATGTAATATGTACACTGTGACCACATAACAGTGCCTATATGTAGTACCACACAGTGACCACATAACAGTGCCTATATGTAGTACCACACAGTGACCACATAACAGTACCTATATGTAGTACCACACAGTGACCACATAACAGTACCTATATGTAATACTGCACAGTGACCACATAACAGTGCCTAGATGTAATACTGCACAGTGACCACATAATAGAATATATATATGTAATTCCACACTGTGACTACATAACAGTACCTATATGTAATACCACTTAGTAACCACATAATAGTACCTATATGTAGTACCACATAATGACCACATAACAGTGCCTATATGTAATTCCACACAGTGGCCACATAACAGTACCTTTATGTAGTACCACAGACTAACCACATAACAGTGCCTATATGTAATACCACACAGTAAATACAATATAGTACCTATATGTAGTACCACACAGTGACCACATAACACTACCTTTATGTAGTACCACACAGTGACCACATAACAGTGCATATATGTAATACCACACAGTAAATACAATATAGTACCTTTATGTAGTGCCACACAGTGACCACAAAACAGTGCCTATAAGTAATACCACTCAGTAACCACATAATAGTACCTATATGTAGTACCACATAATGACCACATAACAGTGCCTATATGTAGTATCACACAGTGATCACATAACACTACCTATATGTAGTACCACACAGTGACCACATAACAGTGTCTATATGTAATACCACACACTGACCACATAACAGTGCCTATATGTAATACCACATAGTAACCACATAACATATGTAATATGTACAGTGTGACCGCATAACAGTGCCTATATGTAGTACTACACAGTGACCACATAACAGTACCTATATGTAATACCACACAGTGACCACATAACAGTACCTATATGTAATACCACACAGTGACCACATAACAGTGTCTATATGTAATACCACACAGTGACCACATAACATATGTAATATTTACACTGTGACCACATAACAGTATCTATATGTAGAACTACACATTGACCACATAACAGTGCCTATATGTAATACCACACATTGACCACATAACAGTGCCTATATGTAATACCACACATTGACCACATAACATATGTAATATTTACACTGTGACCACATAACAGTATCTATATGTAGTACAACACAGTGACCACATAACATTACCTATATGTAATACCAGACAGTGACCACATAATAGAATCTATATGTAATTCCACACAGTGACTACATAACAGTACATATATGTAGTACAACACGCTGACCACATAACATTGACTATATATAATACCACACAGTGATCACATAACATTATTTATGTGTAATGCCACTCAGTGACCACACAATAGTACATATATGTAGTACCACACAGCGAGCACATAATAGTACCTAAATGTAATACCACACACTGACCACATAACAGTGCCTATATGTAGTACCACACAGTGACCACATAACAGTACCTATATGTAGTACCACACACTGACCACATAATAGTGCCTATATGTAGTACCACACAGTGACCACATAACAGTACCTATATGTAGTACCACACAGTGACCACATAATAGTACCTATATGTAATTCCACACAGTGACCACATAACAGTACCTTTATGTAGTACCACACAGTGACCACATAACACTGCCTATTTGTCATATCACACAGTGACCACATAACAGTACCTATATGTAGTACAACACGCTGACCACATAACAGTACCTATATGTAATACCACACAGTGACCACATAACAGTACCTTTATGTAATACCACACAGTGACCACATAACAGTGCCTATATGTAGTACCACAGACTAACCACATAACAGTGCCTATATGTAATACCACACATTAACCACAAAATAGTACCTATATGTATTACCACACCGTGACCACATAACAGTGCATATATGTAATACATGCACATACAGTAAATACAATATAGTACCTATATGTAGTACCACACAGTGACCACATAACACTACCTTTATGTAGTGCCACACAGTGACCACAAAACAGTGCCTATATGTAATACCACTCAATAACCACATAACAGTACCTATATGTAGTACCACATAATGACCACATAACAGTGCCTATATGTAGTACTACACAGTGACCACATAACAGTGCCTATATGTAATTCCACACAGTGACCACATACAATGCCTATGTGTAGTACCACACAGTGACCACATAACATATGTAATATGTACACTGTGACCACATAACCGTGCCTATATGTAATATCACACAGTGATCACATAACACTACCTACATGTAGTACCACACAGTGACCACATAACAGTACCTATATGTAATACCACACAGTGACCACATAACAGTACCTATATGTAATACCACACACTGACCACATAACAGTGTCTATATGTAATACCACATAGTAACCACATAACATATGTAATATGTACAGTGTGACCGCATAACAGTGCCTATATGTAGTACTACACAGTGACCGCATAACATTGCCTATATGTAATACCAGACAATGACCACATAATAGAATCTATATGTAATTCCACACAGTGATCACATAACAGTGCCTATATGTAGTACCACACAGTGACCACATACCAGTGCCTATATGTAATTCCACACAGTGACCACATACCAGTGCCTATATGTAGTACCACATAATAAACACATTACAGACTTGTAGGGACTCGTGTTTGTTCATATTACCAAAAAGGAGCGCATTGTAGACATTAAAGTCACATAACTGATCGTAGACTGGAGCGTGATGGAAGTGATGTACGGTTTATCGCTACACCCATGTGCAGCACATGGCTGTATTATATGGACACCTAAGAGGCTGTAAAGCACATATCTATCATACAGCCATGTGTATGATACCAAACTGTGCTTTATTGCCAACTCTGGTTCCAAAATGGAGTTTTCCTTCAAATTTCCTATACCTGTCAGTAAAGTGATTGACAGTCAGCAAACCCTGGCATCAGTAAGGCATCAGAATGAACCCAGTTGGCACATCCACCGAAGAGCTTGGGAATTTCCACTATGCCAAAGTTTAGATGCTAAGAACACAAGGTTAAAGGGGGGATCTTGTGACTGACGGGAGGAATTCCGTTGTAGAAATAACAATACCATTGAAATAACTTCCATGTGACAACCAATTGTAGAGTCAACCACCAAGATACACAAAGAGGCCGCAGACAATGCAGCATCAGATTAGTGCCGAGCACTTCTCTCCGCTCTTGGATGTCTAAGTCTAGATTCCGTGATAGACTGTAATAGCTGATTGAACTTAAGCTGCCCGATACAGTCATAACAACCACGACCACATAGGAGACCGCTCTGTTTGATGTAACAAAGCCCCAACATGCACATCGAAGCTCTCCTCCTCATGGCCAAACACCACCTTCCAGCCACTTTATTGCACCTATTATAAGTATTTGTCAGTGAATCACGGAGTGAGCGAGTGATTCATGCCTGATAGTGTCTTGGTATTTAAGTATGAAAATATTTCCGGAGTGTCTATCTACTATCTTCTTCTTTCCTGGCCTTCAGAAGGTCAACATGCCCTCATCATTTCCCACCTAGACTACTGGCAGATCCTACACTGTAGCCTCCATTATAACAGCTTTGCACCCCTCCAATCCATCCTAAACCCCACTGCCCTGTTAATTCACCTTTTGCTTTACCACCTCTTCTCTGACGCTCCCTTCCCATCCAGTCTACTACCAAATCTTCCTCTGTAACCTCCATTATAACACTCTTGCATCCCTCCGATCCATCCTTAACCCCACTGCCCTTTTAATCCACTTCTTGTTTTACCACCTCTCATCTCTGCCAATCCATTCACTGGCTACACAGTGATGGTACTGACAATGACATGAGGCAGTCAGCAACTTGTCAGCTCCATCAAAGCTGGCTCCAGGGTTACATGGACCTATATGTATCACAGTGGGTTTCCTTAGTAATTTATAAGCCCCACTGTGCCCCATTAGTAATTTATAGGCCCCACTGTGCCTCCTTAATAATTTATAGGCTGCATTACTCAGTAATGTATAAGCCCCATTGTGCCCGCTCAGTACTTTACAAGCCCCACTGTTCCTACTTAGTAGTTTATAGGACCAACTGAGCCCCCTTAATAATGTATAGCCCCCATTGTACCCCTTTAATAATTTATAGGCCCTGTTCTGGCCCGCTGTGCCCCCCGAGTCACTTATAAGTCCCACTACGCCTCCTGAGCAAAGAGTAAGGATCCACTGTGCCTTACTGATTTAAAAGAATGAGGACCAGATCAATCCCACCCTTGAATGGGCTCCCCAGGCTCAGTGAACCCTGGTACCAGCCCTCCATCTCTGCCCTAAACGCCTAACACCAACCCACATGTAAACTCTGGTCCTTGCGAGACTATCTTCTTCTTTCTCCTCGTCTACTTCTTGTAACATCTTCAAGTTTTCTCCCATGCTTCCCCTATACTCTGTAACTCACTTCCTCAACGTCAGACTCTTGTACAATCCAAAGTTTCAAAAGCAATATCTCTTCAGAACAGTCTACAACCTACAATAAGCCTGCCTTCCCTACACTTTTATATGATCACCTCCCCTTCTACCCTCAACTACTGTCTCTTTCCATCATAGATAGCAAGATTTCATGGATAGGCCCCCTCTGCTCTGTACCTAAGTCCCTAAGGATATGCCATTAATGTTTAAGGGGGTTGTCTCCTATCTATCAAGTAGGCGATAACTATCTGATTGGTGGGGATCCCTCCCAAAGGTCCCTATATCAATGGAGTGGCAGTCAAGCATGCACACTGCCACTCCATTCAATGAGGCTGCTGGAGATAGCGGAGTTCAAGCACATGGCTATATCCAGCAATCCGATTGAAATGATTAGAACTGCTGCTCACTTCAACCACCGCTATATTCTTTTAGGGACCTTCGGATCAGTGGGGATCCCAATATTCAGACCTCCACCAATCAGATAATAACCTCATTTGGTGGGGCAATCCCTTGAAGCCTCCCAAAGCCCCTAAAAGGGGTATTCTGGGCATTTAATGTTGATGACCTGTCATGAGGATAGGAGGTCAATAGTTGATCTGTTGGGTCAACCACTCAGGATCCCTGTCCATCAGGTGATCCTCCAGTTTGTTGTTAATGCCGCAGAGCTGGACGTCCACATTGATGGCCAGAGCCAGAAGTATAATAGTAGGCATTGCACTCATTGAATTCAATGGTAGCAAAGCCGCATATTACAATTCCAGGCCCTGACCACTGATGACGATGCCTGGCCCCTCTGATCGGTGGTGAACCCAAGTGGCGGAACCCCGCGATCAACTATTAATGACCTATCCTAATAGTCGTTAATAGTAAAAGTCTCAAAAAAGACCTTTCACTCTCAAAGAATTGAACAGAGACAGATAATAAGATCCATCAAAAGCATCTTGTGAACGGTTCCTTGTAAACAATAGTAGACGTCTATGGGCCCATACCGTACCTCCACTGAGGAGTACGTGAAAGCTCCAGGGCCCTAAAGCAAAATCTGTAACCGAGCCCTCTTAGCCCTCCCATACCCCTTACTGGTCTCCACATATGGAGCAGAGGGACCATTTGGCCACCTTAGGTTCCAGGACCTAAATATGCCCCTGTACATCGGTATAGGAAGCAAGCTATATCAACAGCTCCATAATATGATTCTGTGTGCTGCCATACTGTGCAAACCCTACAAGCAGCGTCAATAGATTCATCCTCATCATCACCCTACAAAGCTGATAACATTCCCATCATGGACAGAGTTATGTCTCAAGAATCTAAATTCCTTCTCCTGTTATAAGCCAAACAGCATTACAACATTTCGGTCAGTTGTCCTGATTGTGTAGTAGTTTTTACACAATATTTACTCAGCTTGATCACATGGTAAATAATGCAGAAATACAGCCTGAGAATTCCAGACGGCCATTCCTCCGCCGTGACTAATTACCACCACTTCTGTATCAATAGACACGCAGAGCCATTCAGACGGCGGACTGAGAAAATGCCTAATGTGCAAGCAATACAATATCTTCTCTATGATACGGGCCTCGTCTTAGATATCCTAAAGCCACCCAAGCTCCTAAAATATTTACAGGTGTTTTGGCTGAGGCTGCGCTCACATATTTTACTGGCGGTGTCCTCTTGCGTATTTTTAAAGAGAAGAAGGAAGAACGATAATACTTCTTAAAAGTAGATTAAAGGTCTGGGAATTGTTCATTCCTTTGTGGGATATGGACTAAGCAGTTAAAAAAAAGTATATGAGATCCCATGTAGTGGCCCAGAGTTAGTGGGGCCCCTCCATGTTATATGTCTGTCACATGCAATTTGTCTTATGTGTAGTGTGCATTTGCTATGTGTATTGCCCCTTTGCAGCACTGAATGGATTAATGTCTGGGTTATGTCTGAGAAATGTATCATGTTGTATGTCATGTGACCGTGTTGGATATATGTGTTTGCAAGGATGCTTGTGAAAGGAGAACAGCCTGTGACAGTCTAGTGAGTCGTCTGCTATACTGCTTGCAAGAAACAACTAGTCAGTCTGCAAGTGAGTGAACCTCGTTGACGATTGATCCGTCTGTGTGTGGAGAATGGAGGAAGCTGAGCGATTCCCTTCTGCTTGGCCTGGGACCCATCTACCCAGTATGGCAGTACTACTACTAAGTGCTGAGTGAGAGGAGGACTGTTGCTTGGCTAGGAGAAAGGCACAAGAAGCATGAGTGTGGACTGGTAGAGAGTAAGAGAGAGTCGCCGGGAGCGGGATCTTACAGATAACTGAGACTGTGGATCGTCCAGAGTCCTCCCTGTCACACCACCTTGACTTATTGTACCCGTGCCGAACTACTGTTGTAAGTTGGAGTTTACTGATGTTATAGTAAATGGACACAACTGACCATTCCCGGTTTGTCCAGAAAGTTTTCCCTGCGTGTAGAATAAGTTACGGTGGCGTCATGAACGACAGAACTTTAAGATAGCTCCTGGTTATTTTTCCCTGTGATCTCCTCCAGCAGTAACTTGGTCGGGTCCCGAGCTACTCCCAGGGGAGGAGATGGTAGAGCCACCCGTGACAAAATCCTTATCTACCCCGACATCTCTTCGGCTGTAGGCCGGCTCCTCTGATGCTGCACCCATATTAAGAAGGAAGAACGATAATACTTCTTAAAAGTAGATAAAGGTTCTGGGAATTGTTCATCGATTTGTGGGATATGGACTAAGCAGTTAAAAAAAACGTAAGGATCTAGGTAATGGGCTGAAAACAGTGCATCGAGGACCCGATTATTAGCCAAGAACGTTTGTGCCAATGCATCAATGCGCATGTTGATCAGTACTCATTACTATTCACATGGGCAGATGACTGGCTGTACGGGAATGAACGATCATTATTGTGATCGTTCGTCCTACATACACAATGATGCACCTCTGTATAGCGCTCCGTGCAGCTCAGCAATGTCCTCCGGCAAAGTCCCGGTTACTGGAGAGAACCGCATCAATTTGGTTTACACCAACTGACTCGGATGCCTTTCTTGCCTGGGCTCCACTCTCACAGTCACAGGCTGCCTGGTAGTCCGATGCCATGTGCTGGCATCCTCCTCCTGACTGCACTAGCCACTCTGGTGTCTGAGGGGCTGACTGGAAAAAATGGCTGAAACGACCATGTTACCATTTTTATGCTCACATAAAGAGCCGATCGGTCAATGAACGAGCATTAGCTCATTCGTCTGCTGATCATTTGCCTTTTCACATAGCCGGATGATTGGGTAAAGGAACATTTGGGTGAATTGCTCTATAATGAGGGAATGTGCAGCCAACCCACGTCCGCTCTACGGGGAGGAATGGTTGTATGAACAGTCATTCGTTCCCTGAATCGGCCTGTGTAAAGGCCTGGTATAGAACACAGCGCGGCTTCAGTCAACAATGACGGCGTGCCATCTAGACATCCTACATTATACTAGAGCCAAAATTATGTAGGCTGATTCAAAAGTCAGGGCCACCCGGAATGTCCTCTGAGCAAAAAGAGACACAAGTAGGAAACTTTGAAGAACACTTAGATGGGTCGGACAGAATTGAGATCATCTGTCTGGATGGTCAACAGAAGTTCATATTAGATGGCCAAGGCTTTCAATCAAGAACACCCAGGAAGACAGTCAGTGAGTGCACGAATCACACCTGGAGATCGAAAACACTGCTCAGATGACCAGTCATCAGTTTCTCCAGGATAGTACCGCTTTACCTGAACATCTGAATCAGTTTCCTGACAGTTCTGGCACTCACTGACTGTCTTCCTGGGTGTTCTTGATTGAAAGCCTTGGCCACCTCAAGTGATCTTCTGTTATATACTATCATGATTATCTCAAGTCTGCCCTAGTTAACAGCATCTTCTGGTTACCAAAAAGATACATGATTAGTGTTTTCCATCTCACATAATTCAACATAGCAACTTTATTTGAAAATGGTTACAGGTATTGAAAAAAATGACTGCACTTATCAATTTCTGATGAAATTCTACCCTTAAATCATGTATCACATGACCCCCTTTCTATTGAAGTTTTTTGGGCTGAATCCAAGATGGCTGCTATCATGATGGCTGACATGCACTATTATAGCTCAAAAAGTTCTCCTGTACCGATCTTAGTATTCAACAAAGTTTCTAACTTGTATGTCTTTTTGTTCAGAAGATATTCCAGGTGGCCCTGACTTTAGAATCACCCTGTATATAACAGTTATGCTACTAAAAGATGCACTTAATTGTGTAAAGTTGACTTGTTGAGAACAATACAAGTGCCGTTAACAGTTGTCCCCCATTGTTGTCATGGTGGCCGAGACCTACTATCATGTGATAAGCATGTGATGGCCCTTTTTGTCCAGACTTACCAGGATTTCACACAATCTGGAACAATGTTATGTGAATGAGGAGGAAATTAGGGGACCTAATGATGCCTACCCTGTCAACCTACAGGAGCAGAATGATAAAAGACCCAGCTTGTAATATGGTTGCTAGGACCACTTGGCCTGGGAAGGTCACAGGCATTCACCAGATCTGTTCACCCATTTGTAATGGGCATTTTATAACCATGTAGACCCTACACAAGTCATCGGATTATGGGGTCAAGGGTTCAACCCTAAATAAAGGCTAAGTTACAAATCTCCGTAGTACATGGAAGAGTCCATAGGTAATGGCTTGTCCCAACCTCTACTCTTGCTCCAAACTGTGGATTTCCCAAACTGTGGAATAGCGGGAGATCATGTCCAATTTATTGGTGATCACGCTCAGAATTAGCCATCTTTTTAAAGCCAGGCTTTTAGTGCAATCTGCATGCTCTCGATGAGACATCCAGTTAGTGAATGCTTTATTGGCAAATTTGGGGCCAAGGGGGAGCAAAAGTTATAAAAGTTCTTGAGCCTTCTAGAAAATTGATTAGAAGAGAATAAAGTGTAGTGTAAGCTAGTAAGTGGGTTTAGGGTACATTGTGCATTAATTATGAGCCATACAGAAGTTATAAAAAGTTTTATACTTACCTGCTCCGTTGCTAGCGTCCTCGTTCCCATGGAGCTGACTAATTTTCGCCCTCCGATGGCCAAATTAGCCGCGCTTGCGCAGTCCGGGTCTTCTGCTCTCTTCAATGGAGCCGCTCGTGCAGAATGCCGGCTCCGTGTAGCTCCGCCCCGTCACGTGCCGATTCCAGCCAATCAGGAGGCTGGAATCGGCAATGGACCGCACAGAAGAGCTGCGGTCCACGGAGGAAGAGGATCCCGGCGGCCATCTTCACCGGTAAGTATAGAAGTCACCGGAGCGCGGGGATTAAGGTAAGCGCTCCGGTAAGCTTTCTTTAGGTCCCTGCATCGGGGTTGTCTCGCGCCGAACGGGGGGGGGGGGGGGGGGTTGAAAAAAAAAAAACCCGTTTCGGCGCGGGACAACCCCTTTAAGTTATGCTGTTACCCTTATCCTGACTTTCTGAACTTTTCTTTTCCCGAGGAACATTACACTATACTGCACCAACATACCAGGGAGCAGAGACCGGCCCTTTAACATAATCCCTATATCTCACTGTAGAGTAGCTGTTTGGGGAGTGCTTCATTTAGTTAAGGCCACCGTAGGGCTAATACCATCAGCCCAAACCATCACACATGTTGCAGCGCACTTCAATCCTGCATCTGTTTTTATGGCTACAGATGTTGCTAAGGATGGGACCTACAGTAGTCACATATTGTATACACTATAGTGGCAGCAAACAATCTTGTTTGAGTATTTGAAGGTTAAAAAATTATGTTTAAAGGGTTTGTCCAGAATTATAAAAACATGGCTACTTTCTTCTAAAAACAGCACCACTCTTGTGCATAGTCTGCACCTGGTATTGCAGCTCAGCCCCATTGAAATTAGTAGCTTTGGGGTGCAATATCACACACTACCTGTGGATAAGAGTGGTGCCATTATATTTGGATAATTGAGTATGTTTTGATAATAATGATAAACAATATGGCAATGAATGTGATGTTACATGAGGCCGCCCTTTAAATTCCACAACGTAAACCACAACAATGGCACATTTACTCGGGTCTATTATGGCCTCATTCCACTGAACGGACACCGAACACATCAGTACTCCGAGTCCTTTCTAAATATTTGGAAAGGTGTGTCATTTTCCAAAAGATCACAGAGACCATCTGTTCCAATCATGGTGATAAGATGTAAGATTCCTCTCAATGAATACTTTGAATTCACTCCATACCAGCATTGCATCTAGATTACAATACTGGCAAAGGACAAACAAGCTGTTTCTTCAGTCACATGCATTTCACTTTGTGATTGTCTGCCGAGATAATAATTTATTACAATTGCCGTAAATGGATATGATTATTGTAAAATTAAAGGAGCAGTTCAGGTAAACACTGTGTTGTGGTTACACAACAGGTTCTGCGGGGGCGGAGCATGATACATTGATTAATAACATTTTTGTGTCATATCCCGCCCCCTCAGACCCTGCACTAGTCATAGCACAGTGCCGTAGTTTTACCAAGTGTATCCCTTTTAAAGATGAGCAATTTGTTAAGCTTATAAATGCACCTAAAATTTGCTAAACCCGCCCCCCTAAATGTTTGACCTCATGACCTACCCATTTATATAAAGCGGGTTCTCAAGCTATGGCTTTTCAAGTTCAAATAGTGCATATAATCACCTTTGTCGCACCCCAAAATTAATTCAGTCACCCTAATCAAATGTAGATCCCAACCCCTCCCCAAAATAAATATAGATCCCACAAAGTTATTCCTGTTGGATTGTGCTCCTGGTGTAATGGCCCAAAGCTGTAGTGTGTGTGTATGTGGATGACTGCTGTGAGTTCTGTGTGTATCCCTGTGTGAGTGACGTGGTTGAGAGACGTGAGTAGTTGGGAGGCGGAGTTTAGAAGTAACAGGTTGAGAAAATGTAGTCGAAGGAGGTGGACGGGTCTGCGCTAAGCTGAGCGAGGAGTAGCGGTCCTCCTGCCGGGGAAAGAGAAGGATAGTCATTTCACAAGTCTGAGAACTGGAGTGAATGCTGCTAATGAGCCGGGAGTGCATATCCCACACATGGTCAGATAACTGGGACTGAAGACGTTCTGAGTTCGGAGAGAAGAGTGTCTCCAATAAGAGTGTAACGGTGAAGAATCTGTACAGAAAATTGTTGTTTTCCCACCAGTAACTACTCGATGAAGATTCTAAGCTGCCAAGTTGTAAATAAAAAGTACCCCCGTGCACCTCTGGTTGTTTTTCTGCAAAATTCATTATTGCACTGTGGACTCTTTATTTCGCGCCGTGTGAAAAGCGGCCTTGAAAGGGTGCTGGCGTCACGTGACATTCACATTCTTCACTGCTACATTTATGTACTGCGGGTGGCTGAGCTATGCCAAGCTGGCGCCGCTGGCAGGAGAGATCGCAGAGGCACCTGTGGCATCCATCTCGGTTTCCCTGTGGTCTTCCCCCTCGCGGCTGGCCTCCTGCTCGGGTCTCTACATTACACCTGGACCTGTAGTTCTATGGGTTTCCAGGAGCGGACTTAACAATCCCCTATCTCATGAATAAGGATTTTGCTTGCATAGGACAACCCATTTAATAAAGACCATAGACCAGTCACACAGGTACTCACCACTACCTGTCTCTTTACTCTTGGGTGCCGATGCAGACGATGCGCTGCCGCTAGGGCTGGCCTCAAGATGTTGTCTGTAGTGGCAACTGGGAGTGAAGAGGAGTGTTGTGAGAGAGGAGTATATGCATGCCTGTCTTGTCTCGGGACTGTATCCAGTGGTAGTCTGGTCTGGGGTCCATATTTAGGAGTAGTGTGGACTGGAGTATATATTTAGGGGTAATCTGGTCTGGGGTCTTTATTTAGTGGTAATTTGGTCTGGGGTCTTTTTTTGAAGGGTAGTCTGGTCTGTGGTCTTTATTATGGGGTAGTCTGGTATGGGGTCTTTACTCGGGGGTAATCTGGTCTGGGGTCTTTATTTATAGGTAGTCTAGTCTAGGGCCTTTATTAAGGGATAGTCTGGTATGGGGTCTTTATTGAGGGATAGTCTAGCCTAGGGTCTTTATGTAGGGGTAGTGTGGACTAAGGTCTTTGTTTAGAGATAGTCTGGCCTGGGGTCTGTATTTAGGGGAAGTCTGGTCCAATATCTGCATTTATGGGGGGACTCTATTCCAGGGTGTTAATTTAGAGGTGGTCTGGTCTGGGGGTCTTTATTTACTGGTAGTCAGAGAGAAACAACATTTCACATACAACGAGCAGGCAATCTTCAATACTTTACAAGGTGCACATGACATAGCAGCCATACCATATCAGCTGTGGGAAATGAGGGCACCAGATGCACATACATAACATACATACAAATCCAGGCAAGTGGTGCCCTGATCTGAACCAACCCAACCCCCCTGGTCCCAATGCACCCACGCTATAAAAGATTACTTAAAAATGCTGATGACAGGTATAGTATATTAATTGCACTCAAGCTATCTAGATAAAGAGTTTTAATTTAGATTTGAAGACAGATGTAGAGAGATATTAAAGCAGGATAAGCTATGCGGGGCTGCGGAGGTTAGGATCAGTTATTTGGAAAGGTTAAATACAGATCAGTCTATCAGTCTGCGGAGAAGCGAACACGCATCGCGGTATACGGGATTAACAGGAGCATTTCATATGGACTTGTAGTGCACCTATACAACTTCATACATACATCTATTGTTGGACTTATACCTTTTGTGGTTCTTTTATAAAGCAGGACCCAATTGGTCCCTGCCACAGTCCTGGGAAACCATCAGCAGAACACAGACTGCTGCTTACAGCATCCTGTATTCCGCATGTGGAATATGAGACTGCAAGGAAGCAGATTTAAAACAAACCTAGTAGCCTCCTTCTAAATGGCCTTTTACAAGGGTCTCAAAATCAGGCAAGAGCGTTCATGCAAAAGCTCTCTTGCCCACTAGTTGGGTCATGTATGTATACCAGTGATCAGCCGATGAGCATTGACGCTACCGAAAAAACATCATAGTTGGCGGTACACCTTCCTATGTGAAAGGGAGACAATACCGACAATATCAATAATGATATTATTATATGATAGCATTAACAATCGTTTGTCTCTGATACAGCCAGCATTGTCCTTGTAAAGGCCATTTAAAGTGATCGGTAGTCATTTAAACGAGCGCTGACGGCCCATGTAAAAAAGTTGAGAAAAAAGAAATGGGCAGTGCCACCTGGAGGCAGAGATAGACTAGGAGTATGACATGCCAAGACAGTCAGCAGAGAGTAGATACTGCCGGCCTAAAGTCATGTTAGCGCTGCAAACTGGTGTGGAAGAGGTCAGAAAGAGCTAGGGCTCCAGTGCAACCTGTCTGTAAGAGGTGACTTTAATGAGAAGGAAAGCCAATGGTATAGGTATTGTTTAATGAAAAGTACTTTATTCAGAACCAGCAAGTGTAACACGTTTCGAGGAATGCAGACCTCTTCATCAGACAGCTGGATTGTAGTACATATGTTAGTTTATGTAAAAGCTCCACAGGATCCAATACCAACGTATTGACCATTGGTGGTCAGCAGTTAGGCCTGGACAGCAGGGGGTAGCACAAATGGTCAATACCAACACATCTACAATCCAGCTATCTGAGGAACCCCTTCAGTCCTATTGAAGCGGGGTTGTCTAGTAATCGGACAACCCCATTAATAAAGGAAATGCTTCAGGTAACAAAGCATCTAGTAGCCATTGTGCCATTTTTGAGACATTGTTTCACTTAATTTCAGCATACACAATACTGCCATATAATGCCCAGCTAATATGCATTATCCAAATAAAACTCCCTTAAAGGGAACCTGTCATTTCATTTAGGCTAGAAGGCACATGGCCATGTGCTGTCCATATAAGTCCACACACACTACATGGTGGCCCCATTAGAGCTTATGAGATTATACACATGTACAATTTCTCGCATAGAATGATGGCTCCTATGAAGAAAACTTGTGGTGTGTCCTATTCTCGTCTATTTCCATATTAAAAAAGATAAATGTTAGGGAGTCTTTGAATGCCGCGATTAAAAAAAAGTACATTTGTATCATCAAGTATGAAAAAGTTGCAAAAAAAACATAAATTTGGTATTGATATCATTGTACCTGCAGAATTAATATCATTCACACTGCAGGTAAACGCAGTAATAAAAAAATTTAAAAAAATCTTGCCTTTAGAAAAAAATGAAATAAAAACCCATCAAAATGTTACATTTACCCAAAGGTTGGATAAATGAAGACTAGAGTTCATCCTGTAAACAATAAGCCATCACACAGCTCGCCGATGGAGGAATAAAAACGCTGCGGCTCTTGGAATGCAGAGACACAAAAGCAAGTCTTACCAAAAAATAAAGTGTTTTTAGTGTACAAAATAGTAAAAGATAAAAAAAACTGTATAAAACCTGATATCGCTGGAACTGTGCGGACCCGGAGAATAATGCTGGCACACGAGTCTACATCCTGAGTGCCATAAAGATGTAATAAAAAAAAAAATAGCGGAATTTTTCCCCCAAGCCCCCTAAACAAATTAAAGGGGTTGTCCCGCGCCGAAAAGGGTTTTTTTTTTATTCGATAGGCCCCCCGTTCGGCGCGAGACAAACACAAGGGATGGGTTAAAAAAAAAAACAGTTTAGTACTTACCCGAATTCCCGCTCTGCGGCGACTTCTTTCTTACCTTAGCAAGATGGCCGCCGGGATCTTCACGCACGATGCACCGCGGGTCTTCTCCCATGGTGCACCGTGGGCTCTGTGCGGTCCATTGCCGATTCCAGCCTCCTGATTGGCTGGAATCGGCACACGTGACGGGGCGGAGCTACGAGGACCAGCTCTCCGGCACGAGTGGCCCCATTCACCAGGAGAAGACCGGACTGCGCAAGCGCGTCTAATCGGGCGATTAGACGCTGAAATTAGACGGCACCATGGAGACGAGGACGCCAGCAACGGAACAGGTAAGTGAATAAGTTCTGTATGGCTCATAATTAATGCACGATGTATATTACAAAGTGCATTAATATGGCCATACAGAAGTGCTGAACCCCACTTGCTTTCGCGGGACAACCCCTTTAATAAAAAAGTTATACATTATATGTACCCCAAAATGATGCCATTAAAAATACAACTTTTCCCACAAAAAACAAGCCCTCATCCATCTTTGCTGATGGAAAATTTAAAAAGTTAAGCCTCTAGAAATGCGACGAAGAAAAATCGGAAAAATTAGTTGGTCATTAAGGCGCAAACAGGCTTCGTCACTAAGGGGTTAATTTACAGAGTTTGTGCGCTGACCTTATTCAGACAGTAAAAAGTACAGATATAAAATACGCTGGTGTGAACGGGCCCTTAGGATGGACACACAAAGGGGATGTGGGGTAAGAATCCTAATGAGCATGTCCCCAATCCCGAAGAGCTCAGCCGTCCCGCTCCTTCTGCTTGGCGTTGCGGGACCAGTGCATAATTGTATCGCCATAACCGCCACCTCCTCTTTGATGTTATTAAGCTCCCGGTAGAAATCATATATGCTAGACACACAATAAACACAATGGAACTACCCACATGAAAGGCCTCGTAAAAAAAAACCCAGAGACACCACGCGAAAATTACTGGCAAGCGGCACTTAACTTATTACTCCGGCAAAGAAAGGATTAAGTGAGCTCTCCATAGAAAACACACACACAAATTACAGCAATAAATATTTTTGCGAGGTGGCAGCTCTTGTAATGACTTTCATTCGACAATTACCTCATCATTTTACTTTCGAGACAAGTACATCTTAAAGGTGCCACATGCCAGAACAGAGGCGTGGGACAGGAAACGGTAAGCATGATCGGCCATAGCTACATGTGACCCGTGTGGTCGTACAGGGCACCAGCCACCAGACTATAGAGGAGGCACCTGGCAGATGTACTCTAAGGGCGATCGTCCAATTTAGGTGTGCCTAGAACAGGTTAACTTCAATGCGGCAATATCTTGTGGAGCTACATGAATCATCCTCCTCCTGCCTCTGTCTCTCCCCCTCTAATGTTCCAAGGTGCTACTGTTAGCCCATTGGCGCCCCCTCAGCACTATTGCTTAGTTCTGCTACTCTATTTATGTAATGAGTTTGGTTCTGGTATTGTATCTATGCACTAAGCTTGGTTGGTCTGTTTTTTTTGTTAGGAGCTCGATTCGGGTACAGAATTTATTCACTGAGCTGTTCTGCTGTGGGTAACTGCTATCTTATTGCTTTTTTGCACAAGCAAGATACAGGTAGACTGCCTTTCAGTGCAATATATATCATTTTATTCTTATGGGGGGGGGGCAGCACAGGATTCTGCACAGGGTGTCATCTAACCTAAGGCCAGCGTTGATGGGAAGACACCAAAGCCAACCACATAAAGGCCAATGTTATCACCTTAATGGAGACATAAAGGTGTTGCACCAAGTTTTGAGGTTATTCACTAGCCACAGGGAAAGATAGAAGAAAAGCCCCCCCCCCCCTCCTTCCCATATAACTCTCTTACCCCACTCACATAACAACAAGGGAATAGCCAGAGATAATATCTTGATGTGCGGTGTCATGACAGATCGGAGACTGTGAAAGAGAAGACATGTTTGTGGACCTCCTCAGTGGAATTTATGGCCCGGAGATGAGTCTGGAGACCAGTAATTATGTCCAGATGTTCTTGGAACATAGATCCTTGTAGGAATTTGCTGTGACATATTGTCTACTAAGTGATAGTTAATGTGATAAAGGCCTAAAACCTTCTTCACCATGTTGACTAAAGTATTGGGACCCCGAAGGGAATATGTAAATTGGATGTGTGAGCATTAGGTATCACAGTACAGAAACCATCAGAATGCCACCAGGCATAGAGATGGCAATGGTCTGGTGGTGGGATGTCACCAACCAATCAGTACATGAAACATTGCATCGAAGGGCAGCACACACGTCCAACATCACAGCAGTGAATGTACAGGTAAAAGTAAAGTCCCCTAGGGTCATGACTGACTCCTAGGGTGGCGTCACTTCGTGACTGTTTTTGCAGGTTGGTTTGCCATTGCCTTCCCCAGTCATTCTTACCCCCTTACAAAGCTGGATGCTCATTTTACCGACCTTGGAAGGATGGAAGGCTGAGTCAACCTTGAACCAGCTACCTGAACCAAGTGGGGATCGAACTCGCAACCTTCAGGTCGTGAGCAAGAGCTTAAGACTGCATTTCTGCTGCTTTGACACTCTGCGACACACGGCATGTACAAAGGTGCCTACAATGGTGCTCGGAGTGTCATTCCTCTACTGCAAATGAGTGGAAGCAAATGTACTGTGTAAGCCATCTTCTGATCGGATGGCCGCATTTGGTGGGAAGTGGCCTCTAGGGATTACTGCAAACATTGGCCTAACACCATATTGAAAAATGTGAATTAAATCGAATTCCATCCCCTTCTATGTGTGTCTCAGTACTCGTTAACATAGTGTATATTTGAACATAGACCACTTGTCTGCCTGTGGGCGACAACCAGCATGGCTCCACAAAGGTTGTCCATCAGAGTCCTGAAGACAGGTCTGTCCGGTTATACTGTGATACAATAAAGGAGGACATTTCATTTTTATTATTAGGTAGATTTGTGATCTAGGGAAGCTAAGGTATTAAGCGTGCTCGTTAATAGCTCTGCGACTGTCCCTTTAAGAGTACATTCTCTACATTTCACCCCGCCGGTGTTTGTAGGGCATCCTGTCACCCAGTTAACAATACGTCGTCACTGATTCCAGCACAACAAATACTTTTACTGTCATTCACTGCGGCTTCAAAGGATTTTTCACTCCCTGTACCATGTCAGCACAATCATGTCCTCGGTTATCTGAAGTGACAGATGCATCGGACATGTCCTGCTTGTTCTAGAAGGCATGACCTGGCAGTTATAGGGGGCAAGTAGGAGCGAGGGACACAATTTCTGTCCTAAAGAACTATGCTTATATCGTATAAGGACCCTAAAGGGGTGTTGAATCGATATAACAGACCTTAGAGGGGTTTTTCGGGACATCAAAAAAATTAAAAGGGCTTCAACAAAATTAATAGAAATTGAATGCTCCCCCATCCCGGGAGCTCTCCACCTAGCGCTGCAGCCCTGGAAGAAGCCGCGGGCGGTCACATACCGTACATTGCACATGTGGCCACTCACCGGCTGCAGTGGCCGTAGGCGAAGCACCACTGAAGTCTGTGAGCAGTTGAGGGATCATGTGCATGATGTATGGCACATGACCACCTGCTGCTTCTTCTGCGTTCCGTGTGGCAGGCACTAGGGTTGCAGTGCCGGGAGGGGAGCAGTCAGGTTAGATAAGTACTCCATTTTTATTAATTTTAAGCCCTTTTTCATTATTTTTTTTTTCACACCATACTTGTAGCATAACATGGCCCAGTGAGTGAGAACATAGAGAATTCTTACCATTAGCGTGATTTTGAAAATTTTTGATATTTTTTTGGAACCCCCACCAAACAGGAGAAAATTCATTTTAAGGCTTATTCCCAAAATTGACTTTTATGACCTATCCACAAGGGTTTCACTGCTGAGACCACCACTGATCCGGAGAAAGGGGGTCCTTTTTCTCCTTCACCTCCCACAGTAACATGCAGAATGAAAGCAGTGGTGGCCAAGCATGTGCGATGCAACTCCATTCATCTTCAATGGGGCAGCCAGAGATAGCAGAGCGCTTGTATTTAGTTATTTCCATCAGCCCATTCATGCTCGGCCACCACTCCATTCGATCTGCAGTGAGAAGAAGAGAGGGTCACAAGACTCCCGTTCTCGGCATCGGTCGAGGTCTTTGTGGTGAGGGTCCCACCAATTAGACTTTTAGTATCCAACCTTTGGATAGGTAATAAAAGTCAATTTTGAAAATAACCCTTTAAATGTAGGTACTAGAAAGACACTCCACCCAAAACCACAATTTTACATTTTTCACGGACAGTTATAGGGGTGCTGAGGTCATATCGGGAATCCGGTGCCTGGGGAGACCCGAAGACCCCTCTGCCACATAAGAAGACACCAGTATTATAAATGCCCAGGGTAGGTGTTGGGGGGGGGGGGGTGGCATTGCAGCAACTTACATCTCTGGAATCTGAGAAATAAACATTTTAAATAGCAATGAGAACTGAATCAAATTAAGCATAAAAGTTGGCGCATCAAAATTGAAATAGTCCGTTATTTCCAATGGTTTAATTTACTTCGGCGACATTTCACTCATCCCGAGATCGGAAAATCGCATCCTTACAAGAAAATAGGACTAACATACCCCTTGGCAGGGAAGCTGTCCACCTGTTAGCGCCTCCTCAGCGCTGTGGCCTCTCACACTTATTTATATGCGTTCACCCGAGCCTGCTCGGATCACTAAGCAGTTACTCGAGGAGAGCGATGCTCACTCGAGTAACTGCCTTACCGTGTAGGCTCGCTCATCTCTAGTAGTGATCCTTTTTTTAACTGTACACTTTTTTTCTAATAAAGTTTTTCAGTTTAACCCTTTTTTTTCTCCCTGTTCACAAAAAATATACCCACTAAGCGTAGGAACCGGGCATTCTGGAGGAAGAGGTCACAGGGGCCCTGAAACAACTACCAAATCGGAAACCTCCGGACGCTGATCACACACCAGCCGGACTGCTCAAACCAGCATTAGTCAAGATCTTAACCGACCTATGTCAAGAGACCTGGAGCTCCAAATTGTGGCCAAAGACTGGACAAGATCTGTCTTCATCACACTTCCAAAAAAAGGTGATGCTCAAGAATGTTCCAGTTACCGCACCATCGCCCTCCTGCCTCACTCCAGCAAAGATCACACAAAAACACATCGCGACAATTGTTAAATGGGAACTGCCGGACGTTCAAGCAGGCTTCCACAAAGGTTGTGGCACCAGAAACCAATTCGTGAGCCTGCGCTGGATCATGGAGAAGACCCGGTAGTATCACCAGGACGTGTACATGTGTTTCATCGACTACAGCAAGGCATGTGATTGTGTGGAACATGACGAGCTTTGGAAGTGTCTGAAGCAAATGGGCGTCCCAGAACACACTGAACAGCTTATAAGGTGGCTTTACAACAACCAAGAAGCAACAGTCAGGACGGCTTATGGAAACGCGGATTGGTTCGGGATTGAGCAAGGCGTACGGCAAGACTGCCTTCTATCACCAGTCCTTTTCAATCTGTAGGCAGAAACCATCATGAGGCGACGCAATCTGGACGAATCAGAAATTGGGGTCAAAATAGGTGGCAGAAATGTCAACAACCTCCGATATGCAGATGACAACCCTGCTGGCAGAAAGAGAAAGGACCTGGAATACCTTATCCAACGAGCGCAAAAGGAAAGCGAACGCATGGGGCTGTACCGCAACAGCAAGAAGACGAAAGTCATGACCGCGGTAGGCAATGGTACAGTGAACATAAAGATTAACAAGGAAGGAGTCGAGACGGTCCAAGATTTCATCTTCTTTGGATCCAAAATCGATTGCAACGGCAATCTGGACCAGAGATCGAGAGACGGATTACGCTTGGTAGGATTTCAATGCAAGGAATGGAACAGATCTGGAAAAACAAGGATATTAGCATTGCAACAAACACCAGACTGGTCAATGCAATCCTCTTTCCCATAACAACGTATGGTTGTGAAAGTGGGACGCTCAGGAAAACAGACGGAAGGAAAATTGATGCGTTTGAACTCTGGTGCTGGAGGAGAATGCTGCAGATACCTCGGACCTCCATGACAACGAACAAGGTAGTGTTAGATCACGTCAGACCGAAGATATCACTAGAGGGCAAAATCATCAAACAGGGCTCTCTTTTTTTGGCCATGTGATGTGCGCGAACTCACTGGAAACAGGACTGATGCTGGGCGAGGTCAGTGGGAAGAGAAGATCAGGATGACAAAGAACAAGATGGCGAGATACAATCAAGGCCACCACCAACATGTCAATCACCGAACTGAAAGAAGCCGTGAAAGACAGGAATGTGTGGAGAATAGAGATGAGCGAGTATACTCACTAAAGCACATTACTCGAGCGAGTAGTGCCTTAGCCGAGTATCTCCCGGCTCGTCTCTAAAGATTCGGGGAGCGGCGGGGGAGAGCGGGGAGGAACGGAGGGAAGATCTCTCTCTCCCTCTCTTCCCCCCGCTCCCCACCGCAACTCACCTGTCACCTGCGCCGGCCCCCGAATCTTTAGAGACGAGCTGGGAGATACTCGGCTAAGGCACTACTCGCAGTAGACAGTAATGTGTCTAAGCGAGTATACTCGCTCATCTCTAGATGAGAACATTGGTCCATGGAGTGACCGAAGGTCGGATGCGACTGAATGGATCATCATCATCATCATACAGCCATATGTTCTTCATTGCAATGTTAAAAAAAAAAGAAAAAAGTATACGTTTCCATATGTTTTTGTGGCACAGTAAATATGCAGGAGGCTACATTTTTCAATCCCACAACAATACAGACGCGTGTGCACCGCGGGGCTATGGCCTCATGTCCACGGGCAAAATATGCGGATTCGCACCCCATAGGGATGCATTGACCACCCGTGGGTAGATAAATACCCGCGGATGAGCAATAAAAGTGATTTTTCTTTTAAATGGAGCATGAAAAAAATGGACCATGCTCCGTTTAGGTGCGGGTCTCCCGCGGGGACGGCTCCCGCAGGCTTCTATTGAGGTCTATGGAAACTGTCCGGATCCGCGGGAGACCAAAATCAGAATATACTCACCTGCTCCGGATCTTCCCTTCTTCGCGGCTTCATCTTCTCTCCGTCGCGGCCAGATCTTCTTTCTTCGGGCCGGCGCATGCGCGCAGGCCGCAACGGACGTGCCGTGCACAAACGCCGGGCCGAAGAAAGAAGATTTTAAGTCCTTGGGGCTTCTTCTGATAATCGTGTTTTTTTGAAAATCACATCCGCAAAACGTGACGAAACAAGACGATTGATTTCAATGGTTTCGTTTTCACAAGCGTCATCCTCTCGATAGGACTTTTCTGCTTTTTTTTTGCTTGAGTGCAATAGTGCAAATTTTGAGCCACTCCCCCCCAAAAATCCATGTAATATAACTGTAATCAGGGTCACCTCACCCCCCACCACTGCAGGGGACCCTCTACAATTAATTTGTCTTAATGGAGGATTATGGACACAGGCTGACCTTGTGAGGTACGATATACCGGAACAGATTGATGAAACTGCCTGACAGAAACAAAGACTGCCTCTGCTGCTCATAGCAACCAATCACAGCGCAGCTTTCAATTTTCCAGAGCACAATACAAAATGAGAGCTGCACTGTGATTGGTTGCTATGAGCAACGCAGACAGTCTTTCTGTCAGGCAGTTTCATGACTCTCCTCATGTCCCCTGAAGCTTCCAGAAACTTCCCTCATCCTCCGGCCACACAACAATAATTGAAGTGGCTTTATTGCTGTGTAGCGGGGGCTGAGGCACATTATGTCCTGTGATATTACAAGTCGTAGTCCGCAACCACACGAAACGCTTTCTTGTTACCGGGCAACAACAACATGTATCGCTGACTGCGCTGATGGGGGGAGGGGGTACAAACTTAATACAGAAATGTATCAAAAGCGTACTTTTTAACTGGACTCTATAATAGTAAATACGTAACGGGGCCGTACCGCGCAGACCCCTCTGTTCACCAAGCATTAGCTCTTTAACCTCTCCTCTAGGCCTCATTCGCATTGTCCATAGTGACTCCATGTTTGTACAGACTATGGGCTGATTCGTATTTGCGCAGGTATTTCCGCACATAAAACACAACCGCGCCAAGCATTGCCTTTCAATGGCTTCATTCAGACGAACGTGTTTTTTCCGTGCAAAATATTTGCGCAAGATAAAATAGGACCTACACGATTTTTTTGGCGACATATTTTATACACCGCATGAAGGGATCGGTCTCGCTCTGTCTTTCGCCGTGTTGCGCTGCAAGCTCCCATAGACTTCTATGGCAGCTGAATAAAAGGCAGGAGGAGGGAGTTGCCCTGCGTACAACGCTGGGAAAAGAAGAGCGCTCGCGGTAATTAGGCATTTAATTCCGATTGTTGGTTGCCATCGCTTCCGCTGTTTTTTTTACGCAGCAGCGCCCCGTGTGAATGGCTTTAAATACACCAATTAAGTTTGAGAATATTCATGCGAATATCCGGTGCGTACGACGCCTACGTGAAGGCGGCCGAAGCGCTGATTCAGGCGACCGTATCGGTCATCAGTATTTTCTAAGGTCATATCAGACATACAGATATTTCCGTTACACTTTCTCTCCAGTCCCGGTTTTGGCTCACAAAATACTGCTGACAAATACGGTCATCTGAAGACGCCCTGAGGGCAGAGACACACGAGCATTGGCGCCGATAATCTCGCCGTAGCGCATGAACAAGGCTTGAAGAGGTACACAATCTGTGTGTTGCGCACACGTCTGCGTATAGTGCTGTACTTTTTGCAAGGCCAGTTCGCACCTCGCATAGACTTCTACGGGAACCCTTGGTGCGCAAATGCTCACAAAAATAGAGCATGTCCTATATTTTCCCCACGCGTGATATGTGCGCAATAAATGACAGTGTGAACGAACCCATTGAAATCAAGGGGTTCTATTTCCTGCATATTGTGCTTCACATTCGTCCGTTTAGAGGGCGGCTTCACACGGGCAATTGCACAATTGCGCTCTCCTCAGTTCACTATGGACGAGGCTGTTTTGCGCACGTATTGGCGTATATTATTGTACTTTTTGCGTATGCAAGGCAGGGATTTTTGTGCACGGAACACATGAAGTCCAAATATGTTCTTTTCCTAGCAGTTTTGTGCTGCCTTTCGCGCAGCTCGTTGCATATCGCGTGGGCACTTGTGCACCCACCATAGCATGTTATGGGGCCCTTTTGTGCGCAAATGCGCACAAAATTGAGCATGTTCTATGTTTTATTGCTTGTGTACAAAAAAGGGGAATCAATAGGTTTTATTATTTGCGTATTGCGCAAATCTGCCTGTGTGGAACCATCCTGAATGTCGGCAGTCTACGGACCCAGTGAATTAATCTGGTGTGTGCGGACGTGGGATCGTTAATGATGTTGCAGTATCTCCTATTATGCTCCATATTCGCAGACCTGAACCGCCCATTAAAGTCTATGGGTGTGTAAAAAACACATTAGCATCCATGATCACTGCGAGGTTTTTGCACCCCGTTTTCTGTGGGTTGCAACAAAGCTGACAATTTGCTTTCATTTTTGTATGTGTGAAAAACGGATTACACGCGGGTGCAACGCGGACATTAAAAAACACAAACAGATAAGCAGCAAGAATACAGGTAACCCAATGTTCATATCTGCGCGTAATACCGGGGAGTTTAAAAAGCCTGAGAAGTAAAAAAAAACAAAACTCATTCATGCGCCACCACGCTCCACGGCAGCGAGGTTAATCTCGCATACGGACAAGCATTTTTACCCTTGGGGCAATATGCAAAAAATAGAACTCATAGATTTAAATGGGTTTGGTTTTTTTCCCAATTTTTTGCGCACGCAGAAAAAAATTGAACTCGCATTATCTTTGTGTGCATTTGAGCACCAAGGGTCCCCATAGAAGTCTATGTGATGTGCGCAAATGCGTGCCTAGATTCACGATGCACTGTGCAAGTCTGTGAAAGAAAGAACACATCTGGAACTCATTTGGCCATACAGCCATTTACATTGAGACGTGTTCATCTGCTGCGTGCAAATAAACACGCGCTGCATGCGCAAAAAGTACGGTAAAATATGTCAGTATGTGTGCAAAACGGACTCCACAGCGTAAATGCACTGTGCTGAGTTGTATGCAAAAACGCATACGTGCGTGTGAAACCGTCCTTAGAGTGCATTCACACAGGCGAGTCACACGCAGGTTCTGTCCGATGAAATAGGGAGCACTTCTCCTGGGTGGGCTCACAACGCCATCAGGGGCCACCACCACTTTTGCGTATGCCCGCAGCCCCCAGAGGTATGTTTTACCCATTCTGACTGATGAAGGGGCCGACCCCGAAACGCATATCTGCTCATTGGAGGGCAGCGCCGAATTACCAGTTCTGTGTCTCCACATGCTCAACTTTGACCCCTATCTGGTGGATCTGTCTGGTCGGCAGCGCCTCCTAGTGAAATTGGTTTCACATAGAGTCACTCTTTTTTTCTCTTCAGCTATTTGAGGCCTCGGGGATCACGGGCGGATTTGATTTGTGGAACCCGCACGGGGGAGATCCACAAATCAATCCGCACATAGGGATGCATTAGCATCCACAAAACAATTTAAAGCATGCGGATGTGATTTCTTTCCCCAGCCTACGGATCTCGCAGCATGCTCTCTTTTCTGCGGATTCCCACACAGATGGCTTCCATTGAAGTAAAGGAAGCCGTCCGACCTGCGGCACCCCACAGCTGACACTGCGGATGTGCCGCGGATCCATGGGAAAGCAGAAGTTCCAAAAAAAGAAAAAATGTACTACGCATGCGCCACCCGGGGCGCCAAGCGCATCCACGGTGCAGAAGAAAGAGGATCCCGCCGTGGACAGAGAAGACCCTCCCTGGCTCTGGACAGGTAAGAAAATGCTTTTTAGTCCCTATGGCTGCAGGCACGGGCGGTATGCTCCCACCGATAATCGCAAGTTTAAGGCTGGGTTCTCTCACGCCGGATTCCCATCCGAAATCTCGCGGTTTAGCCGTAGCGAAAAAACGCGAGATTTCCCTTGGGAAAAGCACTGCTTCAAAACCCGCGGCACTTAGCCATGGGTTTTGAAGCTGCCTGGCCGCTCGCTCTTCCATGGAGGAGAGTGCGGCTGCATAAAGGAGAAATCTCGTCCACATGGCTGACTAATACCGGGATTAGTGGCCGCAGGCGGATTTGCCGTGGCAAATCCGCCCTGTGTAAACCCAGCCTAAGACTGAGACATCGGCCTGAGTTTCTCGCACTCACCCATTCAGGAAAGGGGAATCCCCAGCTGAGCAGACTCTTTTGTGACGGGACTGAATGGTGCTGAACAGACCCCATTGGTTATAAAGAGGTCTTTTTGGTTTCCGTTCGTCCGTCTGGCATTTTACTGGCCGAAAAAGTCCTGCATGCAAAACTTTTATGTTCTGCGAATGCAGATGAGGACAAAGCCTAACGCACATATACAGACACAGCGAGAATGGCATCCACCAGTGTGAACGGGCCCTCAATAGACAGGTATTGCAGATCCTCCCCATTCACTTGGGGTAATGGAATGGCAGCTCTGAAGCACAAATGAGCTTTATGTTTCCGTGTACTTTGTGAGTGAAGTATTTTATGAGAAGAATGAAGCATAACTTCATTCTGATCTGCAACACTGATATAAGATAATGACGACTGGCTGGGTGCAGGTTACGTCACTACATTCCCCAGCGACACGCTCACTCCTACGTCAGATTAGTGCAACTTATAAACAATTTGATAAGCTGAATGCTATAAAGCAACCTTTCAGCTTCGGAACAAAATTCTATCCCGGGACTGGAGGGGCTGGGGGGTGTATGAGCCGTACTCGTTCTCTTCTAGCGTCTGGCCAATCTGGCGGTTCCATTCCCAGTTTTCAATTGTTCAAGATGGCCTTTGCAATTTTCTATCTAGCTAATGCCAGCTGTGCACTGTTCTCTGATTGGCCAGTGCTGGTCACGTGAGCAATCAGACGGCAGGCATGGTGCATTAGTAGACTAATGCTACCAATGCATTATGGGGATTAGCTAGTGTGACGTTTGCATCAGTCATCTCGGATGGCCAGAAATGGGACCTGACACTGGCAGATCAGATGGACAGCAGAAAATAAAAAGTGCAGGTAATATACCAACCCCTCGCACTCCGGTCCCAGACAGTATTCTTTATCCAGAAATCAGAAGGTCACTTTAGGCACCACATTTGCAAGCATTAAAGGAGTGGCCCACTTAGGCAACCCTTAATGGAGTGATGGTCAAAGGGTGCAATCACCAGAGGGAGAACATCCAGTTGTAGTAAAATATTACATGGCACACAATGGGGCTGAAGAGGTCCCAAGTAGGGCCTTCCTCTAAACATGCATATAGCCAAGCAATGAACATTGACAAGGGGTGTCAAGAGAGCGGAGCCCTTAAATTGTAAAATCCTAAGACAGGAGGCATATGAAGACACTGGTGTTATAAATGGCAAAAGTTAAGTTAGAGCCTGATACAGGTTTTGCATTAGGACCGTTTACGGGGTTAATACCTGGCCACATTATCTCAAGCATAGCACCCACTACTTTTTAGAAGGTGAACCCTCTGTGTTCTCTCAAATAAAGAAATTGGCCCTCCAAAAACCGTATTCCCTATTGGGAATGTGCAGGAGGTGTGTGCAGGAGAAATGATGCTTCTGCTGGGGCTAAGTTGGGGTTATATGTCTTCTGTTGGAAGGCTTATCCCCTTCAGGGACTGAATCATAGGAGTTGGTGTGGGAGTGCAAGTACCGCACATTCCCCGCTAAACTGCATCCAGAGGGAGAGCACACAGAAACGCTACAACTAGCAGCAAAAGTAAGAGTGTTTGAAAGGCCATGGAACACAAGAGTGGCTGCCCCAAGAGAGTGTCTATCAGATAACAGCGACTGAGGAAATGTGTGCCTTGGGAAAAAGAACTCTCTGTTGCCAAGTGTGTCTGGAAAGGTAGAGCTCAAAATCTGTTCAGAAGCACTTATTTTCACGTTGAGAAGTACAAGTAATTGCCTGTATTGGAAAATCAAAGTTGAATCGTGAAAAAAAGGAAACCGCGAGTCCCCAGTTTGGAAATTCATTTTGTTTGTGGATTCATTTATTCATCGCGAGTAATTTGTCGCTTGTCTAGGGACACTGGCGTCACGACAACAATCTAGGACTGATCTGTGGTAATCAAGTCTACTAAAATCTTATCTCCCTTGCTAGTGATTGAGCTGGGCTATACTTCAGCCTCTTGGGAAAGGAGACGATAGAGCCCCCGTGACCCTCTGCCATCTTGTACCCCGCTGTCTCCCCAGCTGAAGGTTTGGTTCTCAGTCACTGCTGAAGTAGTTGAGAAAAGTACTTGTTGCGATATGAAGGTTAAAACTGGAGTACTCTCCTGGTGTACTGCAATGTCACAGATATAGTGCTAAGGACGTCTGCTTCCGGGAGAAAGAGGTACTGCCATTGTGAAGCTTACAAAGTATGCAAAGAGCAGCTAAGACAGACAGGAAAGGGAGTCTCTCCCAGTTTGTGCTGTAGTGTAGCAGTCAGAGTCCTTGGAAGAAAGTAATAGGCTGGTCAGAAAAAGTCAAGACAACTGTGAAAGCAGGGGCGTAGATAAGGGCATGTGCCCCGGGTGCACATAAGAGGGCACTATCACTGTGTGTGGGGCATACATGGGGACTATTACTGTGTGGGAGAAGGAGTGAGAACATAATGCTTGAGGATTGTGAACCTGATCTCTTAAGGCCCTAGAAACCCCCCTGGCTGCTGGCGCACCGATGGTCAGTTAGGACCAGGTTCACATGGCGTTTTTTTGCTGTGGATTATGTGCCAGTTCCACATCAGATGCAGTTACATCCACATCTGAAGTCTCTCATTAGTTTTAATGGATCCTGCGCGGCCGCGCATGCGCCCTGGAGTTATTCTGTGTAAACTTGAAAGTGACACGTGGATTTTCCTAATTGACTATGCTAAATTTGCGTGCAGATCTGCGGCTCTAACAAATGAGAGTCAGCGACCACACAGATTTCTGATGTGGATTGTCATTTAAATTTAGCCCGTGTGAACATACAGTAGCCTAAGAGACTCAGCGATGCAGCGGAAAGTTCTAGATGGAACGGCGTCAGAAGCCATGAAAACAAGTTCTGCACAGGGGCCCCAAACTGTATTTTTGCACCAGGGCCCGTGAGCCGTTAGTTACACCCCTGAGCTTTGGGTAGGGCTACAGAGCGGTGCGGTCACAGTACAGCAAGGAACTGCGGCCAGATACAGTTTGGAGTGCTTTCACATTGATTGGTAAATGGCTGCACACTCTGCAAGTGAAGATCGTCTTTACCTTCAAAACCGCGGGGCCAATAACATGGTGCTCAGCAAGTATTTCAGCGGCATCACGGCTGCCCAGAAGCCATATTGTGGGGCATCACCCTCAGATGTCCAAATTCGGACGCCACAATGAAGGAACAAAATAGGTTAAAAAGCTCATTTCATTAATTGGTGGGGAAGGGGGAGGGGGGTTGGAAAAGTGCCATCCCCAGTTATCAGGCATAGAGTTGTTACAGGTAACCGACCTAAAGACATCAGTGACACAATTAACGCTTATTGCTGATCTCAGGACTCTGATTATAACCGTTCATATGGACTCTTCAGCTTGAGGGCTCTTTCACACAAGCGTATATCGGCCACCGTTTTCACAATCGTCCAATATACGCTACGATCTGATGCATTGGATTCCAATGCATCAGATCACATGGCCGTAATCCCGCGGCGTAAAAGCGCCCCGCCGGGCAAAAGTAGTGCCAGGTGCTTCTACGCTGGGTTGGAAAGATAGTCCTGGAACTATCTTTCCACCCGGAATAGGTCGGCCGCTGCATGGGTTCCTATGGGAGCCAGTGACAGAGGCCGAAGGAGGGAGGTGGGAGGGAGTTTAGCAGCGTGACTGCTAAACTCCCTCCTACTTCTCTCCTCCTCTCTGGCTGTTTGCAATGGAAGGGGCGGGGTGCGGCAGACATAAGCTCCGCCCCATTCCAGTGCTGGCTGCAGACAAGGGCAGGGAGGGGGCAGGAGCTTAGCTCCGCGCCTGCCCGTCCCCCTCCCATTGCAAACAGCCGGAGGGGAGGAGAGAGGAGGTAAGGCGGCGAGGGGGAGGCCTCAGCGCATGTGTGCCAGGGCTGTGCTGTCTGAACAGGCGCACAGACATTAAATTTGTGCACCTGCTCATGTGTTATTACGGCGCTGGCGGGCACACATAAAAATATCTATGGCCGTGTGAAAGAGCCTTTACTGAAAGACTGAGGTACCTTAGACCACTGGGTCACAAGCTACCATTTTCCTGTTTTGCAGCTAATAAAGCATTGTTTGTTCAGCAGTGGCGTCTCCTGCATCCTATGTCCGTCAGGCTGACATTACCCCAGGAAACCAGAAAAGCCCCAAACCCAATACTTGTGGTCCCTTACAAAAGTGGGAATAAAAAACAGGAGAAATCGGCCCCACAATTGGCTGCAATAGGAAGGAGTTAATAAGGGTTTTTTGATATTTATTCATGTGGATCCCCAGCAATGAGTGCTTCAGAGGGAAATAGTGCAGTACAAGGTGACAATTGTAAGCAACAATCAACTATTATCTGTGGGGAACCTGGAAGTAAGTGTTGAATATTCCTGCAGCACCTCCACAGGGGAAATGAAGCATTACACACTGTCCATTCATATCAATGGCTTGTCTGTGTAATGCAGGATAGAACAGTCCTCCAGAGCGAGAAACACTTTTTATAACCGCTCTCCAGTCTGGCCAAGAAATGAGGATCCTGAACAGGGGAGCCCCTCTATTAACTCTAAACCGGACAACCCCTTTTTACATAGAACGCCCTAGAACTGCCAAACCAGACAACCTCTAAAGGATAAAAGGGGACCTTGAAATAGGAAGAAATTAGTAAATGTTCATATATACATCCAATGAAATTTCGTAAGAAAAGTCATTCTTATCCTCAGACTTTGGTTGAAAAAGCAAACACTGCAAAATAATCAACACTGACGCTAGCAAAAAAACCAACGGGGCTTGAAATGTGGATTTTTACACCAATTTGCATCAGTCAGCCTCGGATGAATAACCTCAATAGATCATCAAAAGGAGAGGAGATTTGTTTTAGCAATGCAAAGAACAATTGTATCCCCGTCCTAAGAATGCATGGGAATCCTAGGGCGAGATGTCTATAATTACCCTGCATGAGCAGAGCCGCACTTGAAGTATCAATGAGATTCAAAACCACAAGAGTCTCTTCTTCAGCTGCCCAAAAAGAAAAGAAGACTGGTGTGGTTTCTGAATCCTACACAAAGTAAGCAGAATAACCAACATTTTCTTCAAACCATATCTTGTTCCTTCATTTCTGGCTTAACTATTTCAGTCTATAGAACCAGCTGTGGTTATTTAAGTACTTCTGTTTCTTTTTAACTTTGTGACATAAATTTACCTTTTGTTCATCTATAGAATTTTAAAGGGGTTGTCTGCTATAGAAAAAAAAAGAGTTGAGAGCACCTACAGAGAACATCTCTTGCTCTGGAGGACCCAGCATGTCCTCCATTCTTTACTTGGACAATTCATTGATTTCACTGTGAACTGTGTAATGCTTCATTTCACCTCTGGAGGTGCTGCAGGGAAATTAAACACTGCTGGCTTCCCCATTACAGATGATCGCTAGGAATTCTTGTAGCGGAACACCATGTATGCAAGTGTCTGAGAGAAGAAAAAATTGGCCAAGGTGGGCAGCCCCATTAAAAGAAATGTACCAAGATGCTTATTCCCTCCCAGAATGCGGGCCCAAAATGAACAGTTGAACACCCAAGGTCCAGTTCTTGGCACCTTCCCCCAGAAATCAAGTGATTTGCTAAGAGAAGCCATGGCCAGCTATGCTATTCCTCTCTAGCGGCCACTGCAGGAGAAATGTAGCATTACAGGATGGTCATTCACATAAATAGCTGTTCTTTAATACCAGGACGATAGGAGGTATACCAAAACGGGAGCTGCTCTGACTGACCATCTGTCTGTTCTGAGGCATAGAGGGGGGTCCCAAGCTAGGGACCTCACTCTGTGATGTTCATATAGGTCATAAGGAAAAGGGGTTGTGCTCTTGGCGTGATGTAATAAGGTATTGTTAATGATGTCAGAAAATGCACTGTCTGTAGGTTTTGGTCGGAATCAGTGGACATTGATCCACGGAGCTGCAGACTGGTTGGGCTTTGGGCCAAATCCTGAGGCGACACCTTAAGTACCCCGATCTTTACCCCTTAACCCCACCCATCGTGATGTGGGCTTCGCTGTGGGGTCTCCAGGGCATTAATCCCTGTGATGAACAGATGCTTCACAGTCCAGCAAATTGCTGAATGCAACGTTGGTGCTCCACCTAACATGTCCGGACGCACAACTCACCATTTCATAGCACAGATGGGCTATAACAACAGATGACCAGCTCCAGCGCCATTGTGTCAAGAGAAACAGAGAGGTGAGACTCCAGCAGGCAAAAGAGCGGAAAAATTGTATCCCTGAGCAGCCGAAAACATCTCCTGGTCAGATGGAGCCAGATTTCTGTTGCTGATGGGAGTCAGAATTTGGCGCAAGCAGCATGAATCGCTGACCCCTTCCTGTCAGCCAGTCAGAACATGTCAGCACCTCCATGTAATCTGCAGCAACTACAAGAAGCTTCCTGTCCGCAGGGGCCGGTATTCCTGCAGAACAGTTTTCACACCTAATGGAATCCATACCACGACGACTTGCTGCGGTTCTGAAAGCCAAAGGAGATTCAGTGTGCTACTAGCTGGGGGTGTATAATAAAGTGGCCATTCAGTGTATAACAACCATACATTGGCCCACAGCTATTACACTTCGGGTTCTTTCACACAAGTGTAGGCATTTTTACGTTTTCTCGTCTACGCCGTTTATTGGCATGAATGCACATTTCCCCGATCTCGGCCATTGTTTTTTCACCCATTCACATGACTAGGAGTGTCGTTTTTAGCTAAAAAATATGTTGCACGCCGGAAAACCCTCGCTCAGCCTAAATCCTTTGAATGACTTCTAATGCCTACATAGAGGCACCTGTAAGCAAAAATGCCTCCCCCTCCCTTTTTTCCCTGCTCCCATAGGAGTCTATGGGACCTGCTGGCGTATATTGGCCAAAAGGTAGTACCAGAACTATCTTTTCGCCCACCGTATAACGCCAGCGCGTATTTACAGTGCGTATGTTCCAGTTTTTACGCGCCATATATTCGCCCATGTGGACGGATGCATTGGAAACCAATGTCTCAGATGGTCATGTACTTCAGTCGGGAGTAAAAAAGTTGCCATTGATGCGCTTGTGTGAATGAAGCAGGAAGCTGACACATCAGCAAGTAACCAGTGATTCACCCACCGTCATATCCATGTTCCTCTTGAGAAGATTGGATAGCGTCCTAATTATCAAGGGATTAACAAGGCCATCATGCCCAATTTCCGCTCAGACATCATCAAAATGCGTGTGGCATACAGAACATTTAATCACGTGTGCGAAAAAGCCTAAATTGCATCCATCAAATAATTTATGTCATAGAGTTGGAAAGTAAATGGAGTGAAATTATACGTGGTCCATTTGTGTTGATTTTCCCTTGCTGCTGCAGAACCTCTTTAATTAAGAAAGTCTGAATGGCCAGTGAAAGAGAAGCCAGCCCCAGGCGGAAAGGGGAGCCTCTTATTATCTTTAGTTCTCCAATTCTCTACAAGAAGTCTGAACACCCCCCGCCAGTAACTTTT